>NC_090028.1:23043508-23166370 GCF_037176765.1 Anolis sagrei
TCTAATTCTCTCTTTCCAAATGTCCTAGTGTTCATTATCCAAAAAGTGACTTTTCATAAAAATACAGCCAGCCCTCCTTATCCATGGATTCTGCATCCACAAGCCCACAATGTCCATGGCATGCAAATTATTTTAAAGCAAGCCTCGATTTTTGCCATTTTGTATAAGGGTGAATCAGGTTACTATGCTATTTTATACAACACCACCTGAGCTCTGCAAGTGCAGCATTTTTCTGAATGAAGCAGAGAGTGTTTGAGGATCAGGATATCCGTAGGGAGACCAAGAGGCTTGTTTATAAAGCAATTGTCCTCCCAACCTGTCACATATCATGTTCTGCAGTTGGTGGTGGTTGGTGGTTGTATACCTAGCAGTTGGTGATGGAAGGGTTAATGTAAGTCTTAGTTCGAAAGGGTTGAGTAATCTGTAAGTTCATGGGTGAAAGCAATTAAAGGTGGAGGTATGCAAGAGATAGGTTGCAGCTGGGTGTTTCTGGATATAATGAGCTAGCCTTGGGACTGATCTTTGGGAGAAAAGTATTTGTCTTATTTTGGTGGTAGATGTTGCTGGTTTCCCTGCAGGTTTGTGGATTTTCGGTGTCCTGACCTGTCTCCTAGGCCTGGGTAACAACGGAAAAATTTGTTTCTAAAATCGATTTGTATTTGGGGTTTTTTTTTGTTTCGATATTTAAAATAATTACAAAATTTTCCTTTTAAAAAGTTCGATATTTACGAAATTTCGTAAATGGTAAAAAATTAACGAATCGATTTCCGAAACAATAACGAATCGATTCGTTAATGGCGGACGCGACCGCGAAATACGCTAAAAAACCTCCAAAACCTTCTGAAGCTTCCCTCTCCCTCTGTTGTTGACTGTTGGTGTGATATTATAATTTTTTTTCACTAATTAAACCATAAAACTGGCCCAGACATGTGGAAATAATAACGAAACGACCTCAAAACAATAACGAAACGAATACAATATCGAAATACGAAGCATTTACAAAACGTTTTTGAAAATTCATTTTTTTAAATAATTGCTCCAGAATGGTTCGTTATCGTTTTGTAATTGAAAAAATTAACGAATTATTAACGAATTACGAATTAACGAAACGAAACCGCCCAGCCCTACTGTCTCCTGAACCTTTGAAATCCTGGAATCTTGAATCATTGGACTGGCTTCTGACTACGGTATAGACTCTTGATCCCTGGACTTTGCTTATTGAACTCTCAGCGTTCGATCACTGGACTGGACTTTTTGACTACGGAGTCATCTTGAACCTGCAAAAGTGTTTGCTGTTTTTGTTTTAAATTTTGTGCCTGAGTGCAATCTTTATGTTTTATATTTTGGACTATTAAAACAGCCAGAAACTAAGTGCTGTTTTAATTAATCTGCTTGATACAAACTAGGTATTTGTTTGGTTCATCTCTACCTGAAAAAGGCAGAGCCCTGGCATCGTGACACAACCCTGCTATATGCCTGCGAAACATGGATTGTCTACAGACCTCACATGCAACTCCTAGAATGATTCCATCAGTGTTGGCTCTGAAGAATCCAGCAAATCTCTTGGGAAGAAGACAGATGGACAAATGTCAGTGTGCTGGAAGAAGCAATAACCACCAACATTGAAGTGATGCTCCTACGCCATCAACTCAGCTGGACTGAAGGCCACGTTGTATGAATGCCCGATCACCATCTCCCAAAGCAGTTACTATACTCTCAACTCAAGAACGGGAAACATAATGTTGAAAGACAGGAAAAGAGATTCAAAAATGGGCTTAAGCTTAAGACAACCTTAAAAACTGGCATAGACATCAAGAACTGGGAAGGTCCGGCCCTTGAGCGCTCTAGATGGAGGTCAGCTGTGACCAGCAGTGCTGCAGAATCCGAAGAGGCATGAATGGAGGGTGAAAGGGAGAAACGTGCCAAGAGGAAGGCACGTCAAGCCAACCCTGACCAGGACCGCCTTCCATCTGGAAACCAATGTCCTCACTGCAGAAGAACATGCGGGTCAAGAATAGAGCTCTACACCCACCTACGGACTCACCACTAAGACACTGTACTTGAAGGACCGTCATCCTCGAGCTACAAGAGATCGCCTAAGAAGAAGAAGATGCTATTTTATATATAATGGGGTTTAATTGCAATTGATTTTGGTATCCACAATGGATACCAAGGAAGAGATCTAATTGAATTGTAATATTTGTGGACAGAGAATCTGACTCTTTCAGGATTTCATGATGCCTAGGAGATATAGGCTTGCTTCGTCATGGAAAAGGGGTCCTTGGAGATCATTTAGACCTCCCATAGCCCAAGGCAGGATGCAGCCACCGCATCCTTGATACTTGCCCTTCTTTATATTATCGAATTTTGATGCACTGCTTCCGAAACGTCATTTGCATCTAATTTGCTGCAGCCTGGCCTTTCCCCAAGTGAGAAAGGGAGCGTTGTTTTTAAACTGTATAAATCCGAGCTCAATATAGTCAGGGATATAAAACACCCGGCGGTGCCCATCTGCCTCCTTTTCGCGAAGAGAAATCACAAGATCTGTGTTACGTTGAAGGTTCGTAATTAAGGCTGGTGGAGCAGAAAAAAGAAAAACCGAAGGCATAGGAATTAAACACTATTAAAAACGTGCCCTTTGCCCTCCTGGCTTGCTCTGGAGCTCTGCCACTGGCGCATTTTTAACAGGTTCAAAGAGTCGAAAGCATGGAGGAAAGCCAAAGGGAAGGCCGAGCGGCATTGCGGATAATCCGTTTCAGCTTTTTCAAAATATCAATCCGACGTTCTGTGAAAGCTGATTTCCTCGCTCACTTCTCATTGGTCCAGGATAGAAGATGTTACCAAGAATGCAAAGCAGGAAGCAGTGGTGGTATGATCTACAATGTAGGATTAATGCAGTTTTGATTCCACTTTAGCACAACGCAATGAGATCCTGACATATTGGGTGATCACCAGCACTATTTAGCAGAGAAGACCATGCAAAACTCATCATCATCAGCGATCCCTTGTATCTGAGTCTGATTGCTTTCCAAGCATAGGGTATTGGTTGTGGGTCCGTAGGGGACTGCAGAGACCTATTCTTGATCCATATGGCCTTTCTTCCATAGTGAGGACATTGGTTTCCAAATAGAAGGTGATCCCGACAAGGGTTGGCTTGATGTGCCTCCTTCCTCTTGACATGTTTCTCTCAGGTCTACTCTCTTTAAAGATTTCAACAGGGATCCCATCAGGTCTGCTGGCTTTGTTGTTTTAAGCTTATCTTTAAACCTCTTTTCCCGTCAACAACATTCAATTTCCCATTATTGAGTTGAGAGTAGCGTAACTGCTTTGAGAGGTGATGATCTTTGGGCATTCAGACAACATGGCCTTCAGTCCAGTAGAGGTCAAAGTGAAGGATCATGGCGAAGGATCATGACTTCAATGCTGGTGGTCTTTGCTTCTTCTTCTAGAAGCTGACATTTGTCTGCCTGTCTTTGCAAGAGATTTGCAGGATTTTTTGGAGGCAACACTGAGAGTGATGTCTGTAGATGGTCCACATTTTGCAGACGTAGAACCGGGTTGGGAAGCATCTTGGTATCCCTATGAATGTCCCAATATGCAAATACTCTCTGCTTCATTCAGAAAAATGCTGCACTCGCAGAACTCAGGTGTTGTTGTATTTCAGTGTCAATGTTGACTTTTGTGGAGAGGTGGCTGCCAAGGTAGCAGAAATGGTCAACATTTTCTAATATTACACCATTAGTTTGTATTTCTGGTATTGCATAAGGATTGGCTGGTACCTGCTGAAAGAGTGTTTTGGTTTTCTCTGTGTTCGGTAAGAGGCCAAGCTTTTCGTATGCTTCTGCAAAAGTGTTTAGAATGGTTGTAGGCCTTCTTCTGAATGAGCACAGATTACATTATCATCAGCATACTGCTCTATAACAGATATTATAGTCTTCTGAATGAGCATAGGCTACATTATCATCAGCATACTAGATTTCTATAACAGATGTTGTTGTGACCTTGGTTTTGGCTTTCAGTCAGCTGAGTTAAACAGCTTGCCATCTGTCTGATAAATGATTTGCAAGCCAGTGGGAAGCTTCCCATCAATAAAGTGCAGGATCATAGCGATGAAGATGCAGAATACGATTGGGGCAATAACACATCCCTGTTTGACGCCTGATTCCACCTTATATGAGTCACTTTGGGAGCCATTGCTGTCAATGGAAGTTTGTAAAACTACAACTCCCACGACTCCATCACACAAAGCTATCACAGTTCAAGTGAGGTCAAACTGCATTAATGTAGATGCACCTTTTGAAAGAGCTGGTATTGATTTGATTCCTCCCTGAATGGATATCTTCCTTCATGCCTCAGGGCTACTATTTTAATTTGCCCTCATGTTCCTGGACCGCCTGCTTTCTTTGATCCTTCCTTCGGCACCTTCTTCTTCATTACAGGATTCCTTTCATTTCCTGACCTCTCCCCCTTTTTTCTAGTTCATTTCCTTTTCAATCATAGTCTCCCCTTCTTCTTCTTCTTTTTACTCCCTCTTTTGACTTTTTTTTTCATTTTTAGAAAAAAAAATGTGGACGTTCCAGAATTGCAATGGTTTGGAAGGAGATCTCAAGGACCGACACATTTCTTCCAGACTTTGGCTTTCGAAAGGGCAAAAAACCCAGACTCAATTAGGAATTACATGCTTGGCTTTTCAAGTGTTAGACGTACCACTTGCAGTCAAACCCATCTGGAAGTCTGGGATTTATATTGAATTTTTAATTTTCTATAATCTATTGCCACCAAATATTCATTTCCTAATTTTTTTTGGTCCGTTTTCACCTCCAAACTGTACTCAGATATCTCAAAACATGCAAAAAATAGTGTGGTCCCACCTTTTGCCTTAAACCACACATTGTGCTTCAAAATGCCTGGGTTTTACAGAGTTGGAAGGGGCCAGAAACATCATCTACTCCTACCCTCTGTTTCCCAGGAATATAACATTGCAATAACCCTTATAGAGGTCCACCCAGTCGCTGGCTGCATCAACACTGTGTAATGATTTGCTACCGATTTGCTACCGGGCTCAATTCAAAGTGCTGGCGTTGACCTTTAAAGCTCTAAATGGTTCCGGCCCAAGCTACCTAGCCAACCGCATCTCGGCCTATGTACCCACCAGGACTTTGAGATCTTCCGGGGAGGCCCTGCTCTCGATCCCGCCAGCCTCACAAGCACGGCTGGCGGGGACGAGAGATAGGGCCTTCTCGGTGGTGGCTCCCCGGCTGTGGAACGCCCTTCCCACGGACATTAGATTAGCACCATCTCTAATGGTATTCCGCAAAAAAGTGAAGACCTGGTTATTTGTGCAGGCGTTCGAATAATTAGTGCGATGATTGGTAATGACATAGGAATGGAACAATGGATGATGAATTCTGGATCGTGTTTTTAGTGATGAGACGTTAGTGAATGGTTATTATAGTAATTGTGTACTAACTGTGTATTAGATAGGTTGTTAACTGTTTTTTATATTGGTGCATTGAATTTTGCTGTTTCCTGTGTGCTGTGAACCACTGTGAGTCGCCTTCGGGCTGAGAACAGCGGTATAGAAGTAAAGTAAAGTAAAGTAAATAAATACATAAATAAATAAAGCTTCTCTCATGTCCCCACATGGGGAGCTCGAGCTGATAGAGGGAACTTTTCCAGGGAGAGCGCAGATGAGCTTTCTCATAGAATCATAGAATCAAAGAGTTGGAAGAGACCTCATGGGCCATCCAGTCCAACCCCCTGCCAAGAAGCAGGAATATTGCATTCAAAGCACCCCTTACAGATGGCCATCCAGCCTCTGTTTAAAAGCCTCCAAAGAAGGAGCCTCTGCCACACTCCGGGCCAGAGAGTTCCACTGCTGAATGGCTCTCACAGTCAGGAAGTTCTTCCTCATGTTCAGATGGAATCTCCTCTCTTGTAGTTTGAAGCCATTGCTCCGCGTCCTTTTGGCATGGCACCCAGTGTGCCTATTTTTTTTTATTTGACACACAACATGAGTCCACAGCAAACAAGATCATTCTGCTGGCTGTTGTATTGGATCACACGTCGGACCCTTCCCAAATGTCTAGGACTGTGTGATGTATCAGCAAATAATGCGTGCAGATCCTAGTAGGGTGGCCGTTTGCAGCTGACAGGTGGGGATTTTGTCAGTGTCGATTGTGTTTAAGCGCAAGCCAAGGTCTTTAGGCACTACACCCAGTGTGCCAATCCCCACAGAGACCCCGCTGACTGCCTTGTGCAGTTCAATCTTTCAATTCTCATATCATGTCAACTTTTCCTGTTGTTTCTCTTCAGTCCTGCTGTCACCTGGGATTGCAACTTTGATGATCCATACTTGGTTTTTTAACACAATGGTGAGGTCAGGAGTCTTGTGCTCCAAAACTCTAGGGCTGGGTAACAACGGAAAAATTTGTTTCTAAACTCGTTTCATTTTTAGGGGGTCCATTGCGTTTCGTTTCGTTTTTAAAAGAATTCCGAAATTTTCTTTTTAAAAATGTCTTTATTTACGAAATTTCGTAAATTTCGTTAATGGCAGACGCGATTGCGCAATACGCTAAAAAACCCTCCAAATGGGACGGGGGAACTTCTGAAGCTTCCCTCTCCCTCTGTTGTTGACTGTTGGTGTGATAATTTATTTTTTTATCACTGATAAAACAAACAACTATAAAACTTGCACCAGACATATGGAAATAATAACGAAACAATTTCGAAACGATTTCGAAACGATTTCGAACCAATTACGAAACAATTACGAAATAAATTGAAAAATTCGTTTCGATTTTTAGTTGCTCCTGCATGGCTCAATATCGGATCGTAAGCTAATTTAAATACGAATCAATAATGAATTACGAAATTAACGAACGAAACCGCCCAGCCCTACAAAACTCTGTTAGTCTGAATTTAGAAGTCCCAGAGTAGTTTGACGTGTTCATTTTCTGTAACTTTTTCTCGCTTGTGATCCTACCAGTTGTTTGTCACAGGCAGATGGTGTTTGTGGCATAATTTCCAATGGATCATCTGAGCGAGGGTGTTATGCCTCTGCTTGTAGTCTGTCTGCACGATCTTCTTGCAGCAGCTGAGGATATGATCTATCATTTTGCCTGCTGCGTTGAAGAAACTACACTTGGGATCTGTCATCAACTTTTCAATTTTGGCTTGGATGGCATTTGTTCTAATGGCTTGTTCTTGGGCTGCCAGAATAGGCCCTCCATCTCCTTTTTCAAAGTTCCATTTGTGAGCCACAGCCACATTTTTTCTTTGTAAATTTTCCTCTCAGTTTTTCCCAGGAACTGTCCAGGGAGACCCTTCTTTTGCCAGTTTACTCTTCTGCTCTGCATTGTATTTTTACAGTATTCCCTCTTTGTCTTTTGCACTTGAAACAGTTTTCTACTACTACTACTACTATTATTATTCCCTCTTAAAAGAAACTCAAAGTGGCTGCTGGCATCACTGAGCACTGAACATGACTTTTCGCTATGTGAAAAGGGAAATCTCAAAGGAGGAAAAGCACTCCACAAAATGCCGAAATTCACTCGCAGAACCCAGTGTGATGCAATTCCATATTTAACATTTATATATGGACAAAGAGAAGAGGAGAAAAATCAACCCGAAGCCTGCTTGCAGCTGTTTTCCATGCCATGGGTCTAGCCAGCGAAGAGGAAACTATTTCTCCGCTAAATTCCCTGAAGCAGAGCCGTAGGTGCAGGACATGTAAATATTTCATACCATGAATATTTCACATCCTAGACATTACCTCTGCATTTAAAAGGCACGAAAGAGGGAGGAGGCGTCCGTTTCTGAGCCGCCTTGGAAAGTGCAAAGGCTGCAGGCCCTGGAGATTAATGGCTTTGTTTACCAAGCCATTTGGGCTGGTCAAACTCAGAATATGAATGTGTGTTAGTAGTAATTACTTACTTACTTGTAGCTCGAGGATGATGGTCCTCCAAGTGCGGTGTCTTAGTGGTGAGTCCGTAGGTGGCTGTAGAGCTCTATTCTTGACCCACATGTTCTCCTGCAGTGAGGACATTGGTTTCCAGATGGAAGGTAGTCCCGGTCAGGGTTGGCTTGACGTGCCTTCCTCTTGGCATGTTTCTCCCTTTCGCCCTCCATTTGTGCCTTTTCAAATTCTGCAGCACTGCTGGTCACAGCTGACCTCCATCTAGAGCGCTCAAGGGCCAGACCTTCCCAGTTCTTGGTCTCTATGCCACAGTTTTTGAGGTTGGCTTTAAACCCATCCTTAAATCTCTTTTCCTTTCCACCAACATTATTTTTCCCATTCTTGAGTTGGGGGTAGAGTAACTGCTTTGGGAGACGGTGGTTGGGCATTCGGACAACGTGGCATTCAGTCCAGTGGAGTTGATGGTGGAGGAGCATCACTTCAATGCTGGTGGTCTTTTCTTTTTCCAGCATCCTGACATAGTAGTAATAATAACATTAAAAAAACATACATTTGTAGAAAGTTTGACTGCGAGTTTTAGTTAATGCTGTACATGCGTCTCCACTATAAGATGAATGCAGTTCAGCACCACTTTATAACCACCATGGCTCAATGCAGTGGGATGGTGGGAGCTGCATTTTGGTGAGGTTGAGAAGGTGAAAGGCCTTGCAAAGCTATTGATACAGTGAGCCTTGGAAGTTCAAGCAATGTCAAACTGCATTACTTCTACAGTGAAAATGCATTGGGTCATCGACTGGCCCTGCCAATGTCTTGCAAACTCAAGAGACCTCCTTCACTGATGCAGGCTGGATCTACACAACCATATTCCCAGCATCTGATCCCAGATTATCTTCTTATCCCAGATTATCTGGCAGTATAGATTTGCATAATCTAGTTCAAAGCAGATAATCTGAGATCGGATCCTGGGATATAGGGCAGTGTAGATCCAACCTCAGGCCACTTCCACACTGCCATATAAAATCCAGATTATTTGCTTTGAACTGGATTATATACAGAGGCGGCCCTAGGTAATTTTCAATGGTAAGCAAGCAGTATTTTGCCGCCCACCCTCCTCCACCAACCAATCACTGATATATATTTTCTGTTTGTCGTGGGAGTTCTCTGTGCCATATTTGGTCCAATTCCATCATTGGTGGAGTTCAGAATGCTCTTTGATTGTAGGTGAACTATACATCCCAGTAACTACAACTCGCATATGTCAAGGTCTATTTCCCCCCATGAGCGCTGTGCTGTCACACCCAGACCCTATAAAAGTAAACTAAGATGTGCTTCTCTCTTTGTCTGGGCGGACCGCGGGGATCTTTTTTTTTTTTGAAGCTTGAGATACTCAGCAACTGAGGCTACTATAGGCTTTGAACTTCCAAACAGAATATTTATTTCTCAAAGTCCTTGCAGACTTGCCACAGCTTGTCAAAGTTACAAACAAAACAGTCAATTGGTGAAACCATAGTGATGTTCTTCCTTTCCTTCAGATACTGAGGTAACCCTTTCCCCCCAAAAGGTAGACAAGATTCTGGAATCTTTCACCCTAACCCTGATCAGTTATGGTTAGAAAAAAGCAGGTTTTTTCCCTATCTATAGCTCAAGGTTAGCTTTGGAGATGAAGTAATGCTCAATATCTGTCTTTCTATCTATTCCTCAATCACTCAATCTATCTCAATTAGCTATAACTCAATCTCAATCTCTAGTATCTCAATCAGCTTCATTATATCTTAATCGCTATTCTATCTCAATCTAATTAACTCAATTGTTCTTATAATGGTTTTCTCAGAGCTACCTACCTAACCAACAGGACATCTGAAGCTTTCTTTCTCTACTGAAAGAGGCAGGGAAGATTCCAAAATGGAGATCTCAACCTAGGAAAAAAGGCGGTCCCTAGACCCAAAGAGATACCTTTCTAAACCAATAGCAGCAGAGGGCCTGCAGTCTGGCTTTGCAGACTCTGATACTGTTGAACTTCCAGGGTGCTGCTGGGTCTGTGGCAACACTGGGGAAATGCAAAAGAACTCTATCCCATGCAACTAAAAGGTAAGGCAAACTATGCTTCTGGAAGACGGAAAAAGCACCTCAAGAGCGCCCCTGGGCAAAATCAACTATACTGCAAATGCTTACTTTGCGTAATGGGTTGAGCCGCCCCTGATTATATAGCCGTGTAGAGTGGACTCACTCCACTTGCAATGCAGCCTTCCTCTTTTCTATTGCCTTCCAGGGTTCAGTCCAGGAACTCCTCCATTTGTCACAAACGATCCTTTGTCCATATCTACACTGACCATATAATCCAGTTTCTGGATGCAGATTATCCGCTTTAAACTGGATTATATGAATCAACACTGCCACATAATCCAGTTTTAGGCAAATAATCTGCATTCATAAACTGGATTATAAAACAGTGTAGATGGGGCCTTCTAATCCAGATTATCAAATCAGATGACACATTATCTGCCTTGAACTGGATTAGATGAGTGTGCACTGCCATATAATCCAGTTCAAAGAAGATAATCTGGATGTTATATGGCAGCGTAGAAGGGGCCTAGAAAAAAAAGAAAAAAAAAGAAAGAAAGAAAAAGAAAAAAAGCAGCAGGAGGAGAAAGACAAGGCATAAGAGGAGGAAGAGGAGGAGGAGATGAAGAAGAAATAGTGGTGGTGGTGGCAATGTCTGGAACTGGTGCATGAATGCAAAGGTCTAGAACTTCAGCAAGATGGAAGATAGGATGAGCATAATAGATGCAGCAGGTGCTTAATATTTGTTCTATGTTTATTTTAATATCTGCATTGTATGGTCCTTTGTTTGTCTATGTAATTTAACCATATTGTAATATATGATAATATATAATACTAATATATAATATGTAATACTAATACTAATATTGTGCACCAGGCCGCCCAGCCATATTGAGGTTTGAATTATGTTATTGCTGTTGGTTTTGATGCTTGTCTTATAATTTTGTATAATGTTGTTTTATGTTGTTTTGAATTGTTGTTATGCACTCTAATGTGCTATATTTTAACTCTGTTACTGGGTTTGGCTCCATGTAAGCCGCCCCAAGTCCTTTGGGGAGATGGAGGCAGGGTATAAAAATAAAGTTATTATGCTAATAATATAATATATCGTATGTACATATCATATTGATGATAATATTGTAATACAATATAATACTAATAATAATAATACAATATAATAATATAATAATTATATATTATATATTACATGTAATATTACTAATAATATTGCATTACAGTGTTGTAGTGAAGCCGATAGGAACTTTAGGAGGGTCTTCTCCAGGAGGAGGGACTCTGGGACCCCACCAAAGAGGGATCGCTACTTTGGCGAGCTAGAGAAGCCTGATTTCAGAAATTTTATTAAATTAAAAGTTCGAAATAAACCTCACCAATAGGCCTGTGCGGTTTCGTTCGTTAATTCGTTATTTCGTAATTAAATCGTTATTTTTACCATATCCAAAGCGATTTCAAAACACATTTTCAAACCCGGAAGGGTTTAAAAATATCGAAACAGCAGCCCCATATATTTTACGAGCTTCAGCTCGTGTCGTTAATGGGATGGAGGCTGCTGAGTGCTGCTGGTGCCTGGGAGCCAATCCAGCGCTCCCAAGCACCCCAGCAGTGCACCGTGGCAGGAGCCGGAGCCGATTGGATGGCGCGCGCGCTCACCCTTACAACCGGCCTCCGCGCGCCATCCAATCGGCTCCGGCTCCTGCGCCCCCCTCCTCCTCCTCCTCCTCCCAGCTGTGTTGCAGGAAGTGCTAGGAGGAGGAGGAGGAGGAGGAGGAGGAGGGCGCAGGAGCCGGAGCCGATTGGATGGCGCGCGGAGGCCGGTTGTAAGGGTGAGCGCGCGCACGCCATCCAATCGGCTCCGGCTCCTGCGCCCTCCTCCTCCTCCTCCTCCTCCTCCTCCTAGCACTTCCTGCAACACAGCTGGGAGGAGGAGGAGGAGGAGGAGGGCGCAGGAGCCGGAGCCGATTGGATGGCGCGCGCGCGCTCACCCTTACAACCGGCCTCCGCGCGCCATCCAATCGGCTCCAGCTCCTGCGCCCCCCTCCTCCTCCTCCTCCTCCCAGCTGTGTTGCAGGAAGTGTCAGGAGGAGGAGGAGGAGGAGGAGGAGGGCGCAGGAGCCGGAGCCGGATGGCGCGCGGAGGCCAGTTGTGTGAGTTTTCAGGGCTGTATGTATGACCATGTTCCAGAAGCATTCTCTCCTGACATTTTGCCCACATCTATGGCAGGCAAGGCATCCTCAGAGGTCTGTTGGAAACTAGGCAAATGGAGTTATCTAATATCTATGGAATGTCCAGGGTGGGAGAAATGAAAGCCATTCAATGCTAATCAAGGTGACCATTACTGCAACATTCACACTTACAAAATGTTTTGTAAATATTAACGAAATTTCGTAAATAACAAAACATTTTTTTGGAAAGTTTTGTAAATATTTTAAATATCGAAACAAAAAAACACCCCAATTACAAATCGATTTTAGAAACAAATTTTTTCTTGATCAAACAGGCCTACTCACCAAAGTTGAAGAAGCGGCAACGAGGTGTTTTCATTAGCGATTCAGCTGAAAAGGATGCAATGTAGCAATCATTCGCCTACAGAGCATGCCAGTACAGAAATCAGAGACATTTTTCTAGGGTTTACAGGCTTAGAAGTTTCAAAATTCCCACCCTCCGCCCGGCTCGATGGTGATTGGCTGACACGATAACAGCTGGGAGGAGGCTTGGGTCACCCATCCTGCATCAGGGCCAATCACGGAGCTCCTCCGCTGCACAGGAGCCAATGGGAAAGCTCCTACCGCCTCAGCGCCCTGGCAAATCAGGAGAAGGGAGGCGGGACGAGGAAGAAACAATGGGCTTGTGAATGGATTAATGCCCAGTGGACCCCGAGCCTGAGAAATCTGGTCTGCCAAGGATGCCAGTCTATTGTCTTTTGATGGGTCTTGCTGATTGCTTTATCCGAGTCTTCCTGTCGCCATCAGATTTGACACAATGAGAAGGCTGGGGTGAATGTTTGTTGTGTCAAGTTTTGAAAGAAAAACAGTTTTGGGGAAAAGCCTTACGAGGGTCTTCCTGCCCCCCAGTGTGATGTGAGCAAAGATGCCAAATGAGATCCTTTGTTCAGTGGCCCAACTCTGAAACTGAACAGAAGACCTTCAGGTTATGTTTCCCATGCACGAATGTCATGATAAGGGTTCTTATTGTGATTGCTGATTGCCCTTTCAACAGCTGGACGCTTCCTTGATGAGGTCCCCCCAAAGGGGAGGGGGAGGGGCGAGGGGTTAAGTGCCAGGGCAAAAATAAGGAAAAATACATAGGGAAATATAGGAATCCAAAGAAATTCATGTCAATTCTCCCTTCCCACCCCCTGCCCGCCAGAGAAATTGATTAAAATAATAATTTTCATAAAACATGTGTCTATAGTTCATACTGGGAACGTTCAGATATGAAAATGAGTTCTTTAGAGCCAAAAAGAAATTGAAGAAAGTCCAACAGTCACAAAAGGGTGCTTGATGATCTCCACCGAGCCAAGGAATGGATTCTTGCAGCGCCAAGATCAAGCTGGTCCTTAGTCCTTAGGAAACTATAACTTCCTCCAAGGACTGGGACCCCAAGGCCAGGCTCTTCCCTGAAAACCTCATGGGGTCCTTGTTGTTGCTAGTGTCTTGGCAAATTGACCAAAACCTAACCCCTTTGTGCAGTCTGATACCCTTGCCCTTTGCAGAACTATAAGTTACCATCCCTTTTTGGGGGGGGGGGGCGCGGACATGCTCGACTTCAGTAGTACAATATATATAATACTAAAATTGTGCTATGCTAATAATATAATACATTGCATGTACATATAATATTGATCATAATATTATAGTGTAATACAATATAATACTAATAATCATACAATATAATAATTTAATAATTATATATTAAGCGCCTTGAGTTGCCTACGGGCTGAGAAAGGTGGTATACAAATACTGTAAGTAAGTAAATAAATACATAAATAAATAAATATTATATATTACATGTAATATTCCTAATAATATTGCATTATAGTGGAATAGTACAATATAGTAATATATTATATTAATATTGTGTTACACTAATAATTATATGTACATATAATATTGATCATAATATTGTAATGCAATATAATACTAATAATACAATATAATAATTTTATTATATATTATATATTACATGTAATATTACTAATAATATTGCACCATAGTGGTATAGTACAATAGAGTAATATATAATACTAATATTGTGCTAGGCTAATAATACAATATATTGTATATATTGTACCTTGTATATACATATAACTTGTTAAGCCACTCTGAATCCCCTTTGGGATGAGAGAGGGTGGAGTATAATAACAGTATATAAATAAATAATATTGTACTTCCCCTCAATCTTTGAGAAGAGGCAGGTAACAAATACAATATATTAGTATTAGTATTATTTGCAAACACAATTGCAATACTACAAAAGCTCACCTGTGAGCAAGGCTCAAGTTCTACCCAACACAATGCTGCAAAGACACATCTAGGATATCACCCAAAGTTTTCAATGGAGTACGTTCTCCCTCAGCTAGATGCTCGGAATTAAAGCACCCGTTTTCCATGTTTAATGGACATACTATACTGTGGGGATCATTCTTCCATTTGTTAAATGCAGGAAACTAATCCTTCTTGACGCATCTCCATTTCCAGTACAAAGATTGCACTGCTCTATACCATAATTAAAATACAGGAGTCGTCCATTCAATATCTGCCAAGGGAAAAAAAAAGAGGAAAAGCATTTATCTGTCATGCAATTTATCCAGTCGAAACTGTTACCTAAGTTCAGAGAATCACAATTAAATCTCACATGGGGGTGGATTCATAGTTTCCAACTTTACATGAATATATTTATTACCACACATGAAAATTAGTTACTGTTCCTCACTACCATTGTAATTTTTTATTGTTTACTTATTGTTATTTACTTTATTTATATGCCGCCTTTCTCCTCATGGACGCTCATTCGTTTTTTGGTATTTTTAAAAATAATTTTTATTGATTTTACAGTAAGAAAATAACATTTAATCAACAAATACACATTCCTTCAACCCTGAAAATACACAACTTAGACAAACCGCGAAAAAAAAAGAAAAAAAGAAGAGAAAGAGGGAAAAAGAGGGAGAAAGAAAAAGAAAGAAAAAGAAAAAAAGAAAAAAAGGGACATTAGAGGAAAAACACCACATCAAGACACCATATATCTAAAACCGACTTCCACTCTTCTTCCTTCGCTTCCCCAAACAAAATTTTTCTTGATCCTTTCAATTACATTCCTTCTCTCTCCTTTCCTGAAATCCTTGTCTATTTCGTCCCATTAAAGTTCATTGTCCATATAATCTTCAAGTTTACTCCAGTCCGTCTTAACTGTTCCATTATTTTGCCTAAGCCAGTAGGTCAATTCGTCCATTTCTTTGATATCTATTAGTTTCTCCAACCATTGTGCTCTTGAGGGAGTCGAGTCTTGCTTCCAGAATCTGGCAAAAGTCATTCTAGCAGCTGTTGCAAGAAAAGTAAACAACCTTTCCATATTATTGTCAGTAAGAATATTTACATCATACATACCTAACAAATAAGCTTCTGGACACATGGGGAAATTCAACTTTAATTTTTTTTTACATTCTGAATGAATCATTTTCCAATATTCTCTTGTTTTAGGACAAGACCACCAAACATGGTAGAAAGAACCTTCTTGAGATTTACATTTCCAACACCTGTTCTCTAAATTCTTGTACATTTTTGCCAATTTTTGGGGGTGTCAAATACCATCGATGTATCATCTTGAGCCAGTTCTCTCTAAGGTCTGAGGCATATGTGTATTTTAGTCGTTTCGTCCAGATTATTTCCCACACCCTCAAGTGGATGGTTCTGCCTATATTTTTGGCCCGCTGTGTTGGGGTTCAGCCTGATCCTGATCTGTGTGAACCAGATTCTCTGATAGTTTTTCCAACTGAGCAAGCTCTCCCTGACCCTGACAGTGTGGAATCTGTTGTTGATGCAGAGGTCAGCAGGGATGAAAATGAAACTCAACAGCTGGAGGAAAATGTTTTGGAAGTTAGCCGTGATATCACTAGCCGTGATATCTCTCCACCTGGGGTTTTTAATGAGGACCGAAGAGAACAGATAGAGACAGAAATGTTTCCCAATTTCTACGAAGGTCACAACGTTTACAGGAGAGACAGGCCCAGATGTCAAAGTCAAGGGGCGTTTCAAAGAATAGCTTCTTTGGTTTAAGAGGCCTCCTGCCGGGTGCCTCTTTAGATCAAGCAACATTTAGGACTGTGGCTGTACCTTAGCAGAATTCCTGTGTTTCATAGCCGATAATCCCAGAGGCTTAGTTATCAAGTTCATGGTTAGTAAAAGGCTAACAGATTCCTGGTTCTTGTATTGTGGCTTTTGAAATTTTGCTCAAGTTCAGAAATTCTACTGACTGCTGTGTTTTTCTGTGGCTTTTTGACTTTGCATTTACCTTTCTTTTGTAACCAATTTTTCATCAATAAACAAGGATTGCTTTTCCTACAGTCCAGTGTGGTGGATTTAATCTTATGGTCTCGTTTCTTGAACTGGGATGCAACACACTGAATCATTGAATTTTTAATCACCTCAGTTTCCGTGGCCCAGTCTAATAGTTTCTTATATAAGACTGATATTTTTTTCTTTTCACTCTTTTGTACCTTTTCCCAAAAGTCATTCTCCTCACCAAAGCCTAATTTTTTTATCCTCTTTATAACTTTCCTTAATTTGTGCATATTGAAACCAGGAGACATTGCTATAATGTTCTGAGATATCCTTCTGATTTCTCAATTCCCTTGAGCCATTTCTTTTAATTAAGATGTCTTTGTAAGTCGGCCATTGAACCCAGCCCAACAGTCTTCTTTGGATGGACGCTCATTCGTAATTGCTTAAAAAAGAAATAGAAAGATCATATTAAAATGGTTCAAGAAATTTTCTTTTTCAGAAAAAAAATAAAAAATAAGATATTGACCCCGATTTCACAAGAAGCTAACTCAAAATATCCCAAGGAAATATTGGAAGTACAGGGTGGACATTCATTTCTGCAAAAATACTCTCCCCGGGAAAAAAGGGGATTTCCATAGAAAAAAGTAATTTCAAATATTTTGTTTCATGTTAATGCTTGTGTTGCATTTCATTTCTTTTATATATTTTATTTTGTTTTGTTTTACTTGGCTTTATTTTGTGCTAGTTTATGTCCCCAGAGTTGCCCAGGTTTGTGCTTTATAATGGTACTTATTGGAAAAATGAATTGTTAGTTTTATGGTTGTGGGTATGGTTCTATCACCAGACTGAAACACAAAGCAGTCTTTTCTTTGTCCCTCAGGGAATGACCACACCTGGCTGATATCAGTCTCCATGTCAACCCTATAGTGGCCTCTTGGGGTTACAGCTGGGTTTTTATTAATTATTATTATTATTAACTTTATGTATACCCCGCTAACATCTCCCGAAGGACTCGGTGCGGCTTACAAAGGCCAAGGCCCTCAATAAAACAACAGCATAACAAATACAACAATAAAACTAAAAAAGCAAACCAATAAACATTAAAGCAATAACAGTAAACATTAAACAATAACATCATGACACATTTAAGAACTAAGGGCCGGGCCAAATGCAATGAGTAAAATTAAAAGTGCTGGACATGACAGGTGAAATGTAAGGATTTTAGGGTAGGTGCGATGTGCAGGCAATCTTAAATCTCTAATAAAGTGCGTTTGGGACATGATGCTGGGAGTTTCCTATTCTGGAAAGGCACACTGGAACAGCCAGGTCTTCAAGCTCTTCCTAAAGACTGCCAACGTTGGGGCTTGTTCCAGAGTTGGGGGGCTACCACAGAGAAGGCCCTGTCCCTCGTCCCCACCAACCGCGCTTGCGACGCAGATGGAATCGTTAGCAGGGCCTCTCCAGATGAACAGAGGGATCGTGTGGGTTCATATACGGAGATGCGGTCACGTAGGTAGGTGGGTGGGTCCCAAACCGTTTAGGGCTTTGTAGGTGAGCACCTGCACCTTGAATTGGGACCGGAAAATGAACAGCAGCCAATGGAGCTCCTTAAACAGGAGGGTTGACCTCTCTCTGTAAGGAGCACCAGTTAACAACCTGGCCGTCACCCGTTAGACCAGTTGGAATTTCCGAGCCGTTTTCAAGGGCAGCCCCACGTAGAGTGCATTACAGTAGTCCAATCTAGAGGTGACCAAGGCATGGACCACCCACAACCCTCCAATGGCCTCTTTCAATAACAGCTGGCCCTTTCCCACAACCCCTCAATGACCTCTTGTGATAACAGCTGGCTCTTTCCCACAATCCTCTAATGACCTTTTGGGAAAACAACTGGCTCTTTCCCACAACCCTCCAGTGATCTCTTGCGATAACAGCTGGCCCTTTCCCACAACCCTCCAATGACCTCTTGTGATAACAGCTGGCTCTTTCTCACAACCCTCCAATGACCTCTTGCAATAACAGCTGGCCCTTTCCCACAACCCTACTATGAACTATTGCGATAACAGCTGGCCTTTCCCCAAAACCCTCCAATGACCTCTTGTGATAACAGCTGGCTCTTTCCCATGATCCTGTAATGACCTCTTGCGAAAACAACTTGCTCTTTCCCACAACCCTCCAATGACCTCTTGTGATAACTGCTGGCTCTTCCCAACACATTTCTCATGTTGTTCCTCAGTTGTCTCACTAGTGTGCAGTAATTATACTGTGTTTGATTTTGGAGTGACTTCCTATGGTTTTTTTTAAAGGTATTCCATAGCCACCTGGCTTGATTAAATAAGTAAATCTATTTACCATATTGAAACACAAAGCAGTAGTTTCTCTGTCCCTCAGGTTCTGATTGCACCTTAGTGATACAGTTCTCCATGGCAACCTTCTAGTGGCTCTACTGCCCTCTTGCATTTGGTTCTGACTGACTACAACTTGCGACCATCCACCTAACTGGTCAGACGGCTCGGCCTTCTTCTTGGGCTGCATCTCCCATCATCCTGAGCCTGCCTAGCAAAGAGATAAGAATGTTGGGAGATGCATTCTGGCAAGGAGGGTGAACAGTCTGACTGGTGTGGAGGAGACTTGCTCTCTCAGTCATGGATGGGAATCACACAGCTCTCCTGGTGTGGGGGTACAACTCTCATCATCCTCTAAGTCTACCAATATGGTAGACTATGAAGGGCATGTGCATCAAGTTTGTTCCAGAGCCATTGTTGATGGAATTTGCACAGCTCTCCAGATATAGGTGGGCTACAACTCTCATCATCCTCTATCAATCACCCCCAAACCCCAACAGTATTTTAAGTTGGACCATGATTGAGCCTTTGTGCTTCAAACATACATATATAAACACACAAATATATTTTGACTTATAAATGCACCCTAATATCACCCATTCTAAGATATGAATGGCCATAGAAATATTAGAAATATTATTTTGGGGGATTCTGGGGATTGGAAACCAGAATAATCTGTTCTTCTTGAGCTGTGCAATGTATAAGTACAATAAAACAGGTGAGAATGCTGCAATTTCCCAGTGGATGAGTGCCACAGCTCCAGCTCCCATCATCCTTGGCTATCATGCCTAGCGACTGCTGGGACTTATAGTGCAATCGCCCATGGATGGAAATATTATTTGGGGTTTTTTTCACCCACGATGACCCCAACTCTGGCTTTTACATTAATGTCCTCCCAAGTGAGTAAAGTCTTTGTGAATTTGAGCAAGAAGCAGCCATGCCTCCAAATGCACATTATGCAGCTATATAAAACATTTATGGGCAATGCTTCGTTTTTTAGGTGCCTTGGTGACGGAGCAGGCCACTCTCCCCTTCATTTTCCTCTCTCTCTCTCTCTCTCTCTCTCTCTCTCTCTCTCTATATATATATATATATATATATATATATATATATATAGCAAGCTGTTATTATTTGGCTTGATGAAATTGCTGGTAGAAACTGTGAAATTCCTCTGTCGCAGTGGCTGTTTTCTATGCAATTACTTTCTCCTCGGGGAAAGGAATTTACAATAAGGAGCAAAGGTCTTTAAAACTTTGGCTTGTTCTTACCTGTCTTTAGCTCTAACTTATAGCAACTCCATCCTATAATTTCCTTGGCAAGGCTTATTGGGAGGAAGTTGCCATGTGTTTAGCCTGTGATTGTGTCTAATGATCAGGGTACTCTGGATGGTGGAAATGACAATGAGGTTCATGTATCTAATAAAGTTTCTAATGATAAAGTCACTATTGATGCAGAGTACGACTGTGCTGTCGCACGCTGGGTCTGTGCATAAGACTGTAGACAGGACATAAATTCCGCGTGCCCAACGGGGACGCCGGGGATGCCTCAGATTAAAGGCCTTTGGATTTCCTTAAAACAGAGACTTTAGATTGCTTAAAGGTTCGACTAAGTTCTTTATTATTGAAAACAAACAGGTACTTTAAGGCTTTCTTAATAGTCTATTGGCTCTCTCTCAATCTTGTCCACAGGGAACAGGCACTATCTTCATAAACTGTATGTTAACTAATGGGGAAATCCTTAACTTCTAATCTGGGCAGTCTGTCTTTGCCTCTGTTGACGTGGAGCCCCTGCACCCAGTACCAACTGCTTCTGGCTTCCGCGAGTGACCCTTACCAAGCAGAGCTTCGTAGACTTCCAGGGGGAAAAAAGAAGGAATTCAGGCTTCGGTGATGGCTGACTGAAGTCCCTCAGCGAAGGAGCTGTAAGGCTGTATAATCCTCGGCCAAGCTATGGGACCTTTCTCCCCAGCCAAGCTGTAGAAGATGAAGCTTTCTACAGGAACTCTTGGTATTATGTCCTGCATGAAAGGCTTCTTTATGTGGACTAACTCAAAATGGCTCCCATTCCCTCTAAAACCCAAAAAGGGGGCGGGACCAAGGAACCTAACTATAATTGACAGGTGGCTTGCCCGATGATTGCAGCCAAAAAAAGCCACCTATCTGCAGAGTCCCTGAAACTTAGGAATACAACAAACATTCAATGCAAAGCAAACAAAATTCGAGCTCCTGGTACAGTTGTACCTGCACAATGACAATAGGATTCCTGTTCAAAGTGTCTTTTCTGATAAGAATGTTCCTGAAGGATTTGGAAATGATGGTATGGTCCCTGGAAGAAGGCTTGAATTGCTACCAGAGAAATCCCATGACTTTGAGCCTGAGAAAGCTCGTCATCTGGGCCAGCTGCAGAAATTAATGCCAGACTGAGAGAGAGATTGATAACAGAGTTAAGGCTGAAATGAAATCCGTTCTTGGCCACTTGGGACATAGAGCACATTCGGGGATAAAAGTGCCAAATACAGAATCTGTAATCAGATGAAGCAACGTTGGAATTGAGTCAAGACATTTTCCCAAGTCCATGGAAGCCTTGGATAGATTCATGTGTTAAGTATCTTGTTTGATCAATGATTCAAGTTTTGGGGTTTTACCTTGGAAGTTTCAGTATTTGTTTTTCATGAACTCTGATGGACTAATTTCCTGTACTATTGTTTCTGTTTATCTTTTTACCTAATTGGATTTACCTATTTTTATGGAGTGTTTTTTTTTTTTACTGCAACTGCTTTTAAAATATCTTCAATAAACTGCTTGCATTTCTACTCAGTTGTCTGGTGTTTGAAGTCGGGGGCTTTCCTGACCTGGAGTGCAACACCAAGACTGAAAGAGGCTGAGAGTGTGTGATGTGTTTAAGGTGCATTTCCATGGCTCAGCCTTGGCACTCAATCAAGAGGTAAAAGTGAGATATCATCATAATCATTATCATCATCATCACCATCATCATCATTTTTATGAACCTTACAAAATCCAGATTCTAATCCCTTTGGATCACCCATTCTTTCTGCCGCAGTTTATTGAAATGGGCATTAGGGAATGATTTCGGAGACCAGGGTTTGAATCTTCATTCAGTGGATTTATTTATTTATCGTGTCAGGGCAACCAGTCAATTATATTACATTTCTAACAGAACAAAGCAAACAAACAGACTAAATACAAAATTTGTGAGTTTGGTCGTTGATTAAATGTCCTTTGACCAGTATCTGGCCACTTGGAGTGCTTCTGGTGTTGCTGCAAGAAGGTCCTCCCTTGTGCATGTGGCAGGGCTCAGGTTGCATTGCAGCAGGTGGTCAGTGGTTTGCTCTTCTCCACACTCGCATGTCGTGGATTCCACTTTGTAGCCCCATTTCTGAAGGTTGGCTCTGCATCTTGTGGTGCCAGAGCACAGTCTGTTCAGCGCCTTCCAATTTGCCCAGTTTTCTGTGTGCCCAGGGGGGAGACTCTCATTTGGTATCAGCCATTGGTTGAGGTTCTGGGTTTGAGCCTGCCACTTTTGGACTCTTGCTTGCTGAGGTGTTCCAACAAGTGTCTCTGTAGATCTTAGAAAACCATTTCTAGATTTAAGTCGTTGACGTGCTGGCTGATACCCAAACAGGGGATGAGCTGGAGATGTCTCTGCCTTGGTCTTTTCACTATTGGCTGCTACTTCCTGGTGGAAGTCAGGTGGTTTCTTTCCTACTTTGGTGGCAAAGTTGGGTTTCCCATTCTTCAAGAGTTGGTGTGCTATCTGGTCTGCCTTTATGTCGGCATGGGTATTAGTTTGTGAGGGGTCGTTGCTCAACCGTCTTAGCAGCCTCCATGCCTTCTGGCTGCTCCTGCCCATGTCGACCTCTGTGATCAGCTTGATCCACTGTTCTTTCTTGGCTTCAGAGATGGAGGGCACAATGTTCTGCACTGCCTGAAGGGTTTGCTCACTAAATGGGTCTTCGTTGTGGAGCCTGTAATAGTTTTCCAACAAGGCAGCTGTTTCGGGAGTAATGCCCTGAAGGTAGTTGGTTCTGCAGCCTCTCGGTATCGAGGCCCGTGAGCAGGTTTTCACTATTTCAATAAAGTGCTCATATTCCTCAGGGATTGGCGCGGCCAATGTGATCATGTCATCTAACATGTCTAAGAATGTAGTCCAGTCTGCCTTTCTGAAGTTGCATCTTTATTTAAATCGAACTTCCTGAGGCCTTATAGTTGGGAACAGTTGGCATACTATTGGTCGGTGCTGTGTGTTTGGTATTGGTGGTCCCACTGATTTGGTCCCACTGATTCAGTGGATGACCTTGGGCAAACCACACTCTCTCAGCCTCAGAGGAAAGTCAAAGGCAGGCCTTCCTCTGAACAAATCTGGGAAAGAAAATCTTGTGATGGTTTCACCTTAAGGTCACCAGAAGTTGAGGAAAAAACTTGAAGGCACACAACAACAACAACAACAGCAGCAGCAGCAGCAGCAGCCTTCCACAGTTGTCATCTTGGTTGCAGTTGTGTCTGACACTGGGACTCAGGTGCTCATCTCCATTTCTAAGCTGAAGCGCTGGCATTGTCCGTAGACACCTCCAAAGTCATGTGGCTACTGACATGACTGCATAGAGTGCCGTTACCTTCCCACCGGAGCAGTACCTATTAATCTACTCACATTTGCATGTTTTCGAACTGCTAGGTTGGCAGAAGCTGGGGCTGTCAGCGGAAGCTCATGCCACTCCCTAGATTTGAACCTATGACCTTTCGGTCAACAAGATTAACAGCGGTTTAACCCACTGCACCACTGGGGGGCTCCTCTTCCAGCAAATAGTGTATGGGAAACTCATTAGTTCTTCCAGGAACCCTAAAGGAATGCTTAGGACTGGATTCCAACTGTGGTCCTGAAAAAAGACCTTTTCCAAGCTCGGCATCATTAAAAGCACAGGACTTCGAGTATCGGTTGGCGGGAGAGCCTTAAATATCTGTGGGAGGAATCAAGATAAACAGGTTGGGAGGGGGAAACATTGGCATTCCCCTAATCTTGCAAATCAAAAGCAATAATCTTCTTATCTGGTCAGCAGGCCGCTTCCAAATGGGCTCCCGCTCTTCCGTCATCTGATTCCTGACCCCAGATGGGAAGCCATTGGCTCCTCCTGTCCTTTCGAGGGGGTTTGATAATCCAGACCAAGCTGTACTGCCTCTGGCATTACATAAAGGTGATGGACAGCCTTTCGTGAAAAAGATAAGGAGCCTCATCTCCACACTTATTCCAACTCAAAAGATGCATACTCCTCCCTCCACATCTGTGGTGTGGATTTTTCTGGGTTTGATTTAATAATATTATCTCTTGGAATCTCCATGTCCCTGAGTGCTAATTGATAGCCAACTTCTTCCAATCATGGAATATTGGACACCTGGAATATTGTGTCCAATTCTGGGCACCACAATTCAAGAGAGATATTGACAAGCTGGAAAGTGTCCAGAGGAGGGCGACTAAAATGATCAAGGGTCTGGAGAACAAGCCCTATGAGGAGCGGCTTAAGGAGCTGGGCATGTTTAGCCTGAAGAAGAGAAGGCTGAGAGGAGACATGATAGTGTGGTGGAGGCTCCTTCTTTGGAGGAGCTCCTTCTTTGGAAGCTTTTAAACAGAGGCTGGATGGCCATCTGTCAGGGGTGATTTGAATGCAACTTTCCTGCTTCTTGGCAGAATGGGGTTGGACTAGATGGCCCATGAGGTCTCTTCCAACTCTTTGATTCTATGATTCTATGATTCCACATCTGTGGTGTGGATTTTTGTGGGTTTGATTTAATAATATTACCTTTTGGAATCTCCAAGTCCCTGAGTGCTAACTGATAGCCAACTTCTTCCAATCACGTTGGAGGTTTCATAGAGATTTCTAGAGAGAACACCTTTTTAGGGATCTTGATGTCCTCCAGTGCAATTCTATGGGAGTTTTCCAGTGAAAGCTGACCAAAGACACATGCTGGAAGATGTAGAAATACCTAGATCAGTGGCTCTCAACCTGTGGGTCCCCGGGTGTTTTGGCCTACAACTCCCAGGAATCCCAGCCAGTTTACCAGCTGTTAGGATTTTTGGGAGTTGAAGTCCAAAAACATCTGGGGACCCCAGGTTGATAACCACTGACTCAGATTGTTGTGAGTATTTTACTTAACTTACTATATACTTAACGAGGTGGTCCATGAGGACACAAAGAGTTGGAAGCAACTGAACAAATAAACAACAACAAAATACTTAACTTATCAAGCCTTTTTGTTTGGTTTAGTATTGTGATATGGCTTAAGGGCTAATCAATCAAAATTTACTTACTAGAAATATCTAGAGAGGTGTTATCTCCAGTAAAAGATAGCAATTTCTTCATCCATTTTCACTTTCACAATTGGGACATCCAAAGCCATCTAGTCCAACCCCATTCTGCCAGCAGGAAGGCACAATCAAAGCCATCCTGACAGATGGTCATCCAAGCTCTGCTTATAAACGCCCAGAGAAAGAGATTCCACTGGACTCCAAGCTTCTTATTCCTCTGAATTTCGTTGTAAATTTCTTGACAAAATCACTTTTTCTACAATTTGGATCCATTGCTCCATGCCTTAACCTCTGGAACAGCATGACGAGAAGTGACGAACGGAGTGCCGCAGGTTTCCGTCCTGGGCCCGGTTCTGTTCAACATCTTTATTAATGACTTAGATGAAGGGTTAGAAGGCAGGATCATCAAGTTTGCAGATGACACCAAATTGGGAGGGAGAGCCAATATTCCAGAGGACAGGAGCAGAATTCAAAACGATCTTGACAGATTAGAGAGATGGGCCAAAACTAACTAAATGAAGTTCAACAGGGACAAATGCAAGATACTCCACTTTGGCAGGAAAAACGAAATGCAAAGATACAGAATGGGGGATGCCTGGCTTAAGAGCAGTACGTGTGAAAAAGATCTTGGAGACCTCGTGGACAACAAGTTAAACATGAGCCAACAATGTGATGTGGCGGCAAAAAAAGCCAATGGGATTTTGGCCTGCATCAATAGGAGCATAGTGTCTAGATCTAGGGAAGTAATGCTACCCTTCTATTCCGCTTTGGTTAGACCACACCTGGAATATTGTGTCCAATTCAAGAGAGATATTGACAAGCTGGAAAGTGTCCAGAGGAGGGCGACTAAAATGATCAAGGGTCTGGAGAACAAGCCCTATGAGGTGCGGCTTAAGGAGCTGGGCATGTTTAGCCTGAAGAAGAGAAGACTGAGAGGAGATATGATAGCCATGTATAAATATGTGAGAGGAAGCCACAGGGAGAAGGGAGCAAGCTGGTTTTCTGCTTCCCTGGAGACTAGGACACGGAACAATGGCTTCAAACTACAGGAGAGGAGATTCCATCTGATCATGAGGAAGAACTTCATGACTGTGAGAGCCGTTCAGCAGTGGAACTCTCTGCCCCGGAGTGTAGTGGAGGCTCCTTCTTTGGGGGCTTTTAAACAGAGGCTGGATGGCCATCTGTCAGGGGTGATTTGAATGCAATATTCCTGCTTCTTGGCAGGGGGTTGGACTGGATGGCCCAGGAGGGCTCTTCCAACTCTATGAGACTAACCAGCTCCATCTTCAACATGACATCCTTCCCAATATTTACATAGAAGGATTATATCTCCTTTCTATCTTCTCTTTTTCAAGCTAAAACATACTCAGCTGCCTAAAACATTGAATCCTTGTTGCAAGCATGCCACAACCCAAGAGTGGAAAACGTACTCTGTGCATGTTCAGAGAGAACATGGGTCTGATGTGAGCTTAGATGGATTCTTCACTCTGTAAATAATATGCTGTGGGAAAGCCAAACGGGTACAGATTGAAGGTTTGAAGAGGTGGCATCCCTGAACATCACGCCCCCTCCTCCCCCCTGCCCCCCAGCTGCACTGACATCTGTTTTGGATCCTATTAATTACATGTGAATAAGTGTCAGATTAAATGGTTATGAAATCCCGCGAGGGATTACCAACTTCCCTTACTACAGCTGGCGGAGGGAAGTGTCAACAGCAGGCAACTTTCGGCTGGGCTGTTGTCCGAACACGCAACGCTTGGGCCTGGCCTGTCCTTCCGCTCGGCAATCCCTAATGAGCTCTTTCCATTAATCTGGTTGCAAAGGAAGGCGGGAGGAAGCATGGAAGTTGTGAACAGCTGTTGCCACACCAGTCAAAAGAAGCGTGACCAAATTACGGCACACACATAAGCAAGCGCAAGCACACACAGGACGCCCATCTGTCCAAACTGATGTCACAAAGTTCACTCCCACGCAGCCTAAAGGCACATCCACACTATTTATTTGTCGTGTCAGGGCAACCAGTCAATTATATTCCATTTCTAACACAACAAAGCAAACAAACAAACAGACAAAATACAAAATTTGTGAGTTTGGTATTTGATTAAATCTCCTTTGACCAGTATCTGGCCACTTTGAGTGCTTCTGGTGTTGCTGCCAGGAGGTCCTCCATTGTGCATGTGCAGGGCTCAGGTTGCATTGCAGCAGGTGGTCTGTGGTTTGCTCTTCTCCGCACTCACATGTCGAGGATTCCACTTTGTAGCCCCATCTCTGAAGGTTGGCTCTGCATCTCGTGGTGCCAGAGCGCAGTCTGTTCAGTGCCTTCCAAGTCGCCCAGTCTTCTGTGTGCCCAGGGGAGGAGTCTCTCATTTGGTATCAGCCATTGGTTGAGGTTCTGGGTTTGAGCCTGCCACTTTTGGACTCTCACTTGCTGGGGTGTTCCAGCGAGTGTCTCTGTAGATCTTAGGAAACTATTTCTTGATTTAACTCGTTGACGTGCTGACTGATACCTAAACAAACAAGGGATGAGCTGGAGATGTCTCTGCATTGGTCCTTTCACTATTGTCTGCTACTTCCCAGCGGATGTCAGGTGGTGCAATACCGGCTAAGTAGTGTAATTTCTCCAGTGGTGTAGGGCGCAGACACCCCGTGATAATGCGGCATGTCTCATTAAGAGCCACATCCACTGTTTTATTGTGGTGAGATGTCTTCCACACTGGGCATGCATACTCAGCAGCAGAGTAGCATAGTGCAAGGGCAGATGTCTTCACTGTATCTGGTTGTGATCTCCAGGTTGTGCCAGTCAGCTTTCGTATGATATTGTTTCTAGCACCCACTTTTTGCTTGATGTCCCGGCAGTGCTTCTTGTAGGTAAGAGCACGGTCCAGAGTGACTCCCAGGTATTTGGGTGCACTGCAATGCTCCCGTGGGATTCCTTCCCAGGTAATAATCCTCAGAGTTCGGGATGCTTGTCTGTTCTTAAGGTGAAAGGCAAATATCTGTGGTGGGGGCTCCTTCTTTGGAAGCTTTTAAACAGAAGCTGGATGGCCATCTGTCAGAGGTGCTTTGAATAATAACAATGCTTCTTGGCAGGGGGTTGGACTGGATGGCCCATGAGGTCTCTTCCAACTCTATGATTCCATGATTCTATGTTGGATCAAGTGGTCCTTCTCAGAGGATGTTACAGCAGCTAAAACTAACATCCAGGCAAGGTGCAGAGCAGAGCCGTAATCAATGCCAATCGTCATTATGGTTAAGCTATTAGGCAATGATTAGTATACGCACAGTGTTGTTGCAAATCAAAGCAGTGGTTGATACACATTATGCAATTATTGTTGAGAATGCTTCTTGAGCAGTTATCATTACAACAACAATTCTTTATTGATTAAACAGAGGCTGGATGGCCATCTGTCAGGGGTGATTTGAATGCAATATTCCTGCTTCTTGGCAGGGGGTTGGACTGGATGGCCCATGAGGTCTCTTCCAATTCTTTGATTCTATGATTCTATGATTCTAGTCAATTTTGACCATATCAAAACATGCAAAACATACAAAACATACACACTTGCCCATACATACAGTAAAACCATATATGAATACAAGGCATTTCGGCCTACTGGCCTGTCGACCCACTCCGAAATGATTGTGCAACTACAAGATAAAAAGATTAAAAGATTAAAAATTGATTAATTCCTTAAAGTAGGGTTTGGGCGGGGGCGCGGGCAGGTAAAACTAGTGGCATGTCCATATTAAGTTTTTAAGTTTGAATTTTGTTGATGGCAGATGACATAGTATTGTTATCCACCACCCCAGTCGGGTTAAGGAGGTCCCTGCAAAAACTTAGCCAATATTGTACTGAAAATGTCTTTATAAATAAAGAAAAATCCAAAATAATGGTTTTTGGTAAGAAAGCTAAGGCTTCCAACTGGCACCTTGATGGGCACAAAGTGGAGCAAGTGAGGACATTTAAATACTTAGAATCATAGAATCATAGAATCAAAGAGTTGGAAGAGACCTCATGGGCCATCCAGTCCAACCCCCTGCCAAGAAGCAGGAATATTGCATTCAAATCACCCCTGATAAATGGCCATCCAGCCTCTGTTTAAAAGCTTCCAAAGAAGGAGCCTCCACCACACTCCGGGGCAGAGAGTTCCACTGCTGAACGGCTCTCACAGTCAGGAAGTTCTTCCTAATGTTCAGATGGAATCTCCTCTCTTGTAGTTTGAAGCCATTGTTCCGCGTCCTAGTCTCCAAGGAAGCAGAAAACAAGCTTGCTCCCTCCTCCCTGTGGCTTCCTCTCACATATTTATACATGGCTATCATATCTCCTCTCATCCTTCTCTTCTTCAGGCTAAACATGCCCAGTTCCCTAAGCCGCTCCTCATAGGGCTTGTTCTCCAGACCCTTGATCATTTTAGTCGCCCTCCTCTGGACACGTTCCAGCTTGTCAATATCTCTCTTGAATTGTGGTGCCCAGAATTGGACACAATATTCCAGATGTGGTCTAACCAAAGCAGAATAGAGGGGTAGCATTACTTCCTTAGATCTAGACACTATGCTCCTATTGATGCAGGCCTAAATCCCATTGGCTTTTTTTGCCGCCACATCACATTGTTGGCTCATGTTTAACTTGTTGTCCACGAGGACTCCAAGATCTTTTTCACACGTACTGCTCTCGAGCCAGGCGTCCCCCAGACTTAGGTCTTCATTTTGCGGCATCAGGGGCATGGGCCCAACACCTAAAATTAAGTATTGCAAAAGCTGATAATGCTGTGCAGGCAATGCATAAATTATGCAACCACAATTACTCGGGTTCCTTGCGCCCCTTTCTGAAGGTTCTTAAGGCAAAGGTGTTCCCCGTCGCTTTGTATGGAGCTGAAATATGGGATGAGCAAGACCCTTTATTGGTAGAGAGATTCCAACTGCACCACTTGAACATTGGCTTAGGTGTGGAGAGATCATCCCTGTCAGCTGCAGTGAGAGCAAAGGTGGGTAGAAGGTAAAGGTAAAGGTAGTCCCCTGACATTAAGTCCAGTCATGTCTGACTCTGGGGTGTGGTGCTCATCTCCATTTCTAAGCCGAAGAGCCAGCATTGTCCGTAGACACCTCCAGGGTCATGTGGCCGGCATGACTGCATGGAGCGCCGTTACCTTCCCGCCGGAGCGGTACCTATTGATCTACTCACATTTGCATGTTTTCGAACTGCTAGGTTGGCAGAAGCTAGGGCTGACAGCGGTAGCCCTGTAATGTAACTGTAACTGTAATGCGCATGTTTTTTGGCCAAATTACAAAGAGCGCACATTTTGCCATTGCGCATCACATTCGGGATGGGCCGGAGATGTCACTGCCTTGGTCCTTTCACTATTGGCTGCTACTTCCCGGCGGATGTCAGGTGGTGCAATACCGGCTAAGCAGTGTAATTTCTCCAGTGGTGTAGGGCGCAGACACCCTGTGATAATGCGGCATGTCTCATTAAGAGCCACATCCACTGTTTTAGTGTGGTGAGATGTGTTCCACACTGGGCATGCATACTCAGCAGCAGAGTAGCATAGTGCAAGGGCAGATGTCTTCACTGTATCTGGTTGTGATCCCCAGGTTGTGCCAGTCAACTTTCGTATGACACGAGAGCAGGTAGGTAGGTAAAGGTAGTCCCCTGACATTAAGTCCAGTCGTGTCTGACTCTGGGGGTTGGTGCTCATCTCCATTTCTAAGCCGAAGAGCCGGTGTTGTCCGTAGACGTCTCCAAGGTCATGTGGCCGGCATGACTGCATGGAGCGCCGTTACCTTCCCGCCGGAGCTGTACCTATTGATCTACTCACATTTGCATGTTTTCCAACTGCTAGGTTGGCAGAAGCTAGGGCTGACAGCGGAAGCTCACACCGCTCCCCGGAATCGAACCTGCAACCTTTCGATCAACAAGCTCAGCAGCTCAGTGCTTTAACCCACTGCGCCACCGGGGGCTCCGCAAAGGTGGGAGTACCCCCCATTTCCACTGTAATTCTGAAGAGGCAGACCAATTGGTGGTACAAAATAAGACAAATGCAACCACACAGACTCCCAGCCGTATGCCTTTTAGAACAAGAAAACCACAAAGAGTGGTCATCTTGGCTTAGCAGATTTGGTCACATAGTCAGTAGGTTAGGTTTGCCCCCCACGAGTTAATAAATTTTGGGGCAAACGTATGCTCAATTGTATATCAAAGAGCTCTCGACAGTTATCATTAGCAAACATCACAGAAGTTATTATTAGCAAATATTAAGCCAGTATCTCAGATCTCAATTATTCCAACCTATTTGTCTTCAGTTTGACCCTACTTTAGTAATTTATTCATTTATTTATTTGGAGTGCTTCTACCCCACCCTTCTCAACCTCCTAGGGGGGACTCAGGGCAGCTTACAAAAGGGCACAATTCGATGCCCAACAATTCACAAAACACAATGTACAAATTACAGTAAAATGTCAACAATTATGATTAATTAAAAACAGTCGAAAACACTACAATAGCAGCAGTAAAATCATCTTGTGGTCAAAGTTCGCCAATTCATAAATCCATGATCCATCTTGCATTGTCATTGTCCTTTCCTACTCTGGTCGTTATTGTGTTATTGTCCATCTGCCAGCTTACCCGAAAGCCTGGTCCCACATCCAGGTTTTTAACTTCCGTCTGAAAGAGAGGAGGAATGTTGATGACCTAATTTCCCCGGGGAGTGCATTCCACAGGCGAGGGGCCACCACCGAGAAGGCCCTGTCCCTTGTCCCCACCAGCCTCACTTGTGATGCAGGTGGGGCTGAGAGCAGGGCCTCCCCAGAAGATCTTAAGCTCCGAGGTGGGACGTAGAAGGAGATAAGTTCGGACAGGTACGCTGGGCCGGAGCTGTAAAGGGTTTTGTAGGTCAAAACCAGCACTTTGAGTTGTGCTCAGAACTGGATCGGCAGCCAGTGGAGCTGACATAGCAGGGGGATGGTATGCTCCCTGTATGACACTCCGGTGAGAAATCTAGCCGCCGCCCGTTGGACTAATTGAAGTTTCTGAACAGTCTTCAAAGGCAACCCCATGTAGAGTGTGTTGCAGTAATCTATTCTATACTTAAACTATGGAAAGATGGGGTTTGTAGTTTGGTGAGGCGCCAGCCCTCTTGGGCAGAGAAGGTGAAAGACCTTGCAAAACTATAACTCAGCCACATCAGTCAAAGTGGCACCAAACTGCATTTATTCTACAGCATAGATGCACTGATCCAAGGCACAATTCTTTTTTCCCCAACCCTCTCTCATATCAATAAGAAGATATTCTCCATGAGACTGAAAACCACAATACTATCAGGACAAAACCAAACCAAGCTTCCCTTACCGGACTGGGAATATAATGCAAACCTTTCTGAGTTACGTAACGGCGATTGTAATCCGGGCTCTGCTTTGCTGCCTCTGGCTTTTCCCCTATTATGCTAATAACTTGCGTATTCTGAGCATCAAATGCTTTTGTAAGGAGATGCCGCTGTTGGGAGGCAAGAAGGAGAGAAGCAGGGGATTAGAAGTCAATGGAGAAAAAGAACACACACTGACTTTCCTGCAGGGCAAAAGAGTGGATCTACACTGCAGAATTAATGCACCATGACACCACTTTAATTGCCTGGGGTTCAACCCTATAGAATCCTGGGAGGCATAGTTAATGATAATAATTATAATAATAATTGTATTTCTTAACTGCCTCTCCTTGTGGCTCGAGGCGGGTTGCAGAATAGTTAAAACACACACACATGTTGTAAAAATACCTCAAATACACATATTAAAATGTATTTCTATAAAAGATACATATTAAAGATACATTGTTCCATAAGTCTTTAGCATTTTAATGTTTGTATCTTTATATATATTCGCAGCTTGGGAGTGATCCTGGACTCATTTCTGAGCCTGGAACCTCAGGTCTCGGCGGTGGCCGGGAGAGCTTTTGCACAATTAAAACTTGTGCGCCAGCTGCGCCCGTATCTTGGGAAGTCGGATCTAGCCACGGTGGTCCACGCTCTTGTTACATCCCGGATAGATTACTGCAACGCACTCTACGTGGGGTTGCCTTTGAAGACTGTTCGGAAACTTCAATTAGTCCAGCGGGAGGCAGCCAGATTGCTCACCGGAGCGTCATACAGGGAGCATACCACCCCCCTGCTGTGTCAGCTCCACTGGCTGCCGATCCAGTTCCGAGCACAATTCAAAGTGCTGGTTTTGACCTACAAAACCCTATACGATTCCGGCCCAGCGTATCTGTCCGAACGCATCTCCCTTTATGTCCCATCTCGGAGTCTGAGATCCTCTGGGGAGGCCCTGCTCTTGACCCCGCCTCTGTCACAAGTGAGATTGGCGGGGACGAGGAGCAGGGCCTTCTCAGTGGTGGCCCCTCACCTATGGAATTCATTCCCCGGGGAGATCAGATCAGCAACATCCCTCCTTTCCTTCAGAAAGAAATTAAAAACATGGATGTGGGACCAGGCGTTTGGGCAATCTGGCAGATGAATAAGGGACTGTGACGATGGATAGGAATTGGACAAGGCGGAACGAAATATGAACTCTGAGTTGGCGAACACTGTGTCTGAGATTGGCTATTGATTGTGTGATATATTGTTGTTTTTAATTGTTTTAATTGTTGACCATTTAATTGCTGGTTTTATATGTTATTGTATTTGTGTAGGCACCAAGATGTGCCTTTTGTAAGCCGCCCTGAGTCCTCCCTCGGGGGTTGAGAAGGGCGGGGTAGAAGTACACGAAATAAAATAAATAAATAAATAAATAAATCAGTGGTTCTCAACCTTCCTGATGCCACAACCTCTTAATACAGTTCCTCATGTTATGGTGACCCCCAACCATAACATAATTTTCGTTGCTACTTTGAAACTGTAATTTTGCTACTATTATAATTCATAATGTAAATATCTGATATGCAGGATTTATTTTCATTCACTGGACCAAATTTGGCACTAATACCCAATACGTCCTAATTTGAATACTGGTGGGGTTGGAGGGGTGTGATTTTGTCATTTGGGAGTTGTAGTTGCTGGGATTTATAGTTTACCTACAATCAAAAAGCATTCCGAATTCCACTCACAATGGAATTGAACCAAACTTGACACACAGAACTCCCATGACCAAGAAAAAATACTGGAAGGGTTTGGTGGGCATTGACCTTGACTTTTGGAATTGTAGTTCACCTACATCCAGAGAGCACTGTTGCCACAAATAATATGCCCAAATGTGAACACTGGTGGAGTTGGGGAAAAATAAACCTTGAGATTTGTGAGTTGTAGTTGCTGGGATTTATGATTCATCTAAAATCAAAGAGCATTCTGAACCCCACCAACAATAGAATTGGGCCAAACTTCCCACGCAGAACCCTCTTGTCTTGAAGGGACTCACTAGTGCAAGCCACTCTCCAGCTTCACACACTCTCCCTCGCACATGCACCAAGCATGCAGGCTTTCCCCTCCCCACTTAGAGTCTTGAGGACAAACTCACAAGCCCCTGCCTTCAAGTTGATCTGAATGCAGCAGGAGGTTCCGCAGTTCCTGGAAGCATGGATTTTCAAGCTGACAAAAGGGACTGTGGCGCCAGTAGCAGCTTCAACATAAAGACCTTTGCTTCTACTCTGCTAACTTCCCCTGTTTCAATGTAGCAATCCCCCAATAAAAAGTATCAATTTTTCTAATTCTTCTCTCTCTGCAGTGATACATTGTGTCCTTTCACTGACTAACTCCACTGTCTTTATGAACTCTCCCTCTTCAGAACTCCACCTGCTCACCCAGGATGCTCCTGCAGCATCCCGGGGAGGACAAAACTGTGTTCCTTGAACCGCAGATACGGAAACCCACTGAGCCCCCATATCCGCGGATCAACCGATTGTCTCCAAATTGGTGCCATCTTTTCCCTGGGCTAATTCTAAGACTTACTGCTTTCTCACTTTTCGCTGAACAGACCCCTGCACCTCGGAAATCCACCTTTTTGTGTGGAACCCTATGTGGGGACCAGCAGGCTTCCTTCCATGATCCCACACAGCAACGATGGTCGTGTCTTCATCTCGTGTACATTGCCTCCAACCCGAAAGCCAGTCAGCTCTGGGAATTCCCTTGTGGCCACCCCTTGAGACCCCCTGGTCCCTGGCAGGCCTATCTGACCCTTCATGGTTTGAATTTATGAATGAACCTCCTTTTCTTATGAATGGACTCCAGCTTCCCTATGAACTCTGTGTATGCTCCCATGCCCTATTCTTTATTCCTCGTATGTATGTATGACTATTGAGCCCCCGGTGGCGCAGTGGGTTAAAGCACTGAGCTGCTGAGCTTGTTGATCGAAAGGTCACAGGTTCGATTCCAGGGAGCGGCGTGAGCTTCCGCTGTCAGCCCTAGCTTCTGCCAACCTAGCAGTTCGAAAACATGCAAATGTGAGTAGATCAATAGGTACCGCTCCGGCGGGAAGGTAACGGCACTCCATGCAGTCATGCCGGCCACATGACCTTGGAGGTGTCTACGGACAACGCTGGCTCTTCGGCTTAGATATGGAGATGAGCACCACACCCCAGAGTCAGACATGGCTGGACCTAATGTCAGGGGACTACCTTTACCTTTACCTATGTATGACTATATGGGAAAATATGAAGCAAAGCTTCCTTTCCATGAACGAGCAACTCATGGCTCTAATTCTTTGGGAATTACTTCCTGAGCCAGTAATTCCCAAAGAAAGGACTTAACCAAAACCATTTGCATGGACAATAAGTAAATGGCTCCTTTTTTTCTGGACCTCGGAGGGCCCGTATGGCCAGGCCATCCAGAATAATGGATTCTATGGACATACTGAATCACTCAACACAAAGGACATCTCCCCATCTGCGAGGAACCGAGGATTGTCACCACCTCCCTTGCTATGCCAAATCCCAATCTCCAAAACCAATCTCTGCTTCATCAATGAAATCCATATCGCAGGACAGTAAGACAAAGGACCTGGTCTCTCGGGTCCAGACAAAAATGCTAATTCAAAAGTCAGGACAATAACTCTGAGCAGGCTTGAGAGCCTGAAGCTATCACTTGGTCACTTGGCAAACATCTTAATCCTACCATTTATTCATTCCTTTCAGTGTTTCTCACCCAGCCTCCTTCCTCCTCATTGGCTGAGTGTTTTTAAGGGGGAGGAGGTAATGGGTTTCCGAATATGTGACTTTAACCTGTTTTAAATTTGTATTGTATATGGTTGTATCTTATTGTAAGCCGCCTTGAGTCTGCTTGCAGAGAAAGGTGGGCTAGAATTATTAATTAATAATAAAGCCCCAGTGGCGCAATGGGTTAAACCCTTGTGCCAGCAGGATTGCTGAATGAAAGGTCAGCGGTTCGAATCCAAGGAGCAAGGCGAGCTCCTGTTTGTCAGCTCCAGCTTCTCATGCACGGACATGAGGGAAGCATCTCACAAGGATGGTAACACATCCGGGTAATGTCCCCTAAGTAGCGTCCTTGCAAACTGTCAGTTCTCTCACACCAGAAGCGACTTGCAGTTCCTCAAGTCACTCCTGACACAATAATAATAATAATAATAATAATAATAACAACAACAATAATTTATTTCTGTTACATACTTGAACTTTTTGGTATGCCATTACCCCATTTCTCTACCTCTTTTCATTCCTGCTTGACTTCCTATCTGTGGGGATCCTTCCCCTCCCCATTGTTCACTTTGTCAAATGGCTTGCTAATGCGTCTTATGCGCTTGAGGAGATTATTATTGCCCTGAGCTCGGGAAATCTCTTGCAGCGCATATCAGGCCTCGACGCCATCGATTTAATCAGAGGAGCAGGATTTCTTTTCCTCTTCGGCTTCTCCATTTTCATCCATTTTTCGATTTTATTTATTTATTGTGTCAAAAGTGAATGGAGGGTACAGTTATAATGTATTTAAGAAGAAGAAAAAGCACAAACAAAGTTAGAAAATTGGCATTATACTAGATTTCCTGTGACCAGAAACTGGCCAATTGGAGTATCATTGGTGTGGCTGTGAGAAGGTCCTCCATTGTGCATGTGGCAGGGCTCAGACCAGGATTTCTTTTCCTCTCTGGCTTCACTGTTTACATCCATTCTTCCATTTTATTTATTTATTGCATCAGAAGCAAAGTAAGTATATGGTTATAATGTTTAAAAAAATCTACTGATTGGGGTGCTGGGTTTCTGCCTGCCACTTTTGGACTCTCGCTTGCTGAGGTGTTCCTGCTAGTATCTCTGTAGGTCCTAGGAAGCTATTTCTTGATTTAAGGCATTGGCATGCTGACTAATATCTGAACAGGGGATGAGCTGGAGATGCCACTGCCTTGGTCCTGTCATTGCTGGTTGCTACTTCCTGGCGGAAGTAAGATCTACAGAGATACTCGCAGAAACACCTCAGCAAGTGTTTCAGGAAAGGCAAAAGCTGCACATCGCAAGTGCTGAACCTGACTCAGCACATAGAAGATGGCTTTGAAAGGCAGCAGATCACAGGAGCCGTCTTCATAGACCTGTCCGCAGCTTATGATACTGTGAACCACCGCCTCCTCCTGAGAAAAATGTATAATATCACAAAGGACTACCATCCCACCCGTCTCATAGGAAACCTGCTACAAAACAGGAGCTTTTTTGTTGAGTTCCAGGGCCAGAGAAGCAGATGGCGGAAACAGAAGAACGGCCTGCCTCAGGGGAGTGTTCTTGCTCCATCCATGTTCAACATCTACACAAATGACCAGCCACTGCCAGAAGGGACAGAGAGTTTCATCTATGATGATGATTGTGCCATTACTGCTCAAGCAGGGAACTTTGAGATGGTAGAACAGAAGCTCTCCGAAGCTCTAGGTGCTCTTACTGCCTACTATAGGGAAAACCAGCTGATCCCTAACCCATCTAAAACACAGACATGTGCTTTTCATCTCAAGAACAGGCAAGCATCCCGAGCTCTGAGGATCACCTGGGAAGGAATCCCACTGGAGCATTGCAGCGCACCCAAATACCTGGGAGTCACTCTGGACCGTGCTCTGACCTACAAGAAGCACTGCCTGAATATCAAGCAAAAAGTGGGTGCTAGAAAGAATATCATACGAAAGCTTACTGGCACAACCTGGGGATCACAACCAGACAGAGAAGGTTCAACTCCAATTCCCAGGATTCTAGAGGATTGAGCCTTGGCAGGTCAAGTGAGGTCCAACTGCATTCATTCCACAGTGGAGATGCACCCACAATTTCCCTGATTGGCAAATTGCACAACATAGAATCATAGAATCAAAGAGTTGGAAGAGACCTCATGGGCCATCCAGTCCAACCCCCTGCCAAGAAGCAGGAATATTGCATTCAAATCACCCCTGACAGATGGCCATCCAGCCTCTGTTTAAAAGCTTCCAAAGAAGGAGCCTCCACCACACTCCGGGGCAGAGAGTTCCACTGCTTAACGGCTCTCACAGTCAGGAAGTTCTTCCTCATGTTCAGATGGAATCTCTTTTCTTGTAGTTTGAAGCCATTGTTTTGCATCCTAGTCTCCAAGGAAGCAGAAAACAAGTTTGCTCCCTCCTCCCTGTGGCTTCCTCTCACATATTTATACATGGCTATCATATCTCCTCTCAGCTTTCTCTTCTTCAGGCTAAACATGCCCAGCTCCTTAAGCCGCTCCTCATAGGGCTTGTTCTCCAGACCCTTGATCATTTTAGTCGTCCTCCTCTGGACTTTTTAATAGATAAGAGATACATATTGCAGGGCTTTGGGTTCCTTTATACTAACATGAGAGCATTTGCAGCCCTGGTTTAAGCAATGTAACTTGGAGCGCAGCTGCTTGGTCTGGATTCTGCTTTGAAGTTAGAACCATCCCAAATTCCTGCTGTTTACAAATGGGACCCAAGCCCAGCTGCAAATGGAAACCAGACTTTAAATGACCATTCCTTGTGAGTCTAGTGCATTTGATGGTTCAAAGAAGATGCAGGAAGAATGCACAAGGAGAGGTTGCCTTTGTCCTTTCTCTTACTCCTCCTTTCCTCCCTTCTTTTATTTTGCAAGGAGAGGAACAGAAGCCAATAAACAACCCCAAGAAACTGTATTTTAGTAGTTGGGAAAATGACTCAAACATGCTCCAGCCCTCGAACAGCTGGACTCCATTTGGCCGGCATCGGAAATCACCAACAGGCAATTATGAAGAAAGGACTTTTATGGACCAAGCTGTGGTTTGAAGGCTCCTGCTTGTAAATACTCTGAGCAGATGAGAAAGAAAGAAAGAAAGAAAGAAAGAAAGAAAGAAAGAAAGAAAGAAAGAAAGAACAATAGGAAGCGATGTCTCTTGTTGGGTTGATTTGATCCAAGGTGCCACTCACCAACAAGCATTGGTTCTGGGATGTTTTGAGTGGTACTCTATTTCTGAACTGTTGTAAAGTTTTGTATTTATATGGGTGATGTTTATGAGTTATAATTCATATGTTGGGTTGTTGTAGATTTTTTCGGGCTATATGGCCATGGTCTAGAGCAGGGGTCCTCAAACTAAGGCCCGAGGGCCAGATACGGCCCTCCAAGGTCATTTATCCGGCCCTCGCTCAAAGTCAACCTAAGACTGAAATGATTTGAAAACACACAATAACAACAACAACCCTATCTCATCAGCCAAAGGCAGACCCGCACTTCCCACTGAAATACTAATAAGCTTATATTTGTAAAACTGTTCTTCATTTTAATTGTTTTATTAGGTTCTTGTGGGTTTTTTCGGGCTATAGGGCCATGTTCTAGAGGCATTTCTCCTAACGTTTCGCCTGCATCTATGGCAAGCATCCTCAGAGGTAGTGAGGTCTGTTGGAATTAGGACAATGGGTTTATATATCTGTGGAATGGCTGGGGTGGGGCAAGGAGCTCTTCCCTGCTGGAGCTAGGTGTGAATGTTTCAACTGACCACCTTCATTAGCATTTGAAGGCCTGGCTGAGCCTGGGAAAATCTTTTGTTGAGAGGTGTTAAGATGTGCCTGTTTGTTTCCTCTCTGTTGTTTTGCTGTTGTAATTTTAGAGTTTTTTAATACTGGTAGCCAGACTTTGTTCATTTTCATGGTCTCTTCCTTTCTGTTGAGATTGTCCACATACTTGTGGATTTTAATGGCTTCTCTGTGTAGTCTGACATGGTGGTTGTTGGTGTGGTCCAGCCTTTCGGTGTTCTCAAATAATATGCTGTGTCCAGGCTGGTTCATCAGGTGCTCTGCTATGGCTGACTTCTCTGGTTGAAGTAGTCTGCAGTGCCTTTCATGTTCCTTGATGCGTGTCTGGGCAATGCTGCGTTTGGTGGTCCCTATGTAGACTTGTCCACAGCTGCATGGTATACGGTAGACTCCTGCAGAGGTGAGAGGATCCCTCTTGTCCTTTGCTGAACGTAGCATTTGTTGGATTTTCTTGGTGGGTTTGTAGATTGTTTGTATGTTGTGTTTCCTCATCAGCTTCCCTATGCGACCAGGAGCGGGAATATTTAGCCTGAAGAAGAGAAGGCTGAGAGGAGATATGATAGCCATGTATAAACATGTGAGAGGAAGCCACAGGGAGGAGGGAGCAAGCTTGTTTTCTGCTTCCCTGGAGACTAGGACGCAATGGAATAATGGCTTCAAACTACAAGAGAGGAGATTCCATCTGAACATTAGGAAGAACTTCCTGACTGTGAGAGCTGTTCAGCAGTGGAACTCTCTGCCCTGGAGTTTGGGGGAGGCTCCTTCTTTGGAAGCTTTTAAACAGAGGCTGGATGGCCATCTGTCAGTGGTACTTTAAATGCAATATTCCTGCTTTTTGGCAGGTGGTTTGACTGGATAGCCCATGAGGTCTCTTCCAACTCTATGATTCTATGATTCGATGTCACCTGGGATTGCAACATCCACGATCCATATTTGGTTTTTCCCCACAATCATGAGGTCAGGAGTCTTGTGCTCCAAAAATCTGTCAATCTGAATTCCCAGAGGAGTTTGACGTGTTCATTTTCCACAACTTTTTCAGGCTTGTGATCCCACCAGTTCTTTGTCATAGGCAGATAGTATTTGTGGCACAAGTTCCAATGGATCACCTGAGCAATGGTATTATGCCTCTGCTTGTAATCCATCTGTGTGATCTTCTTGTAGCAGCTGAGAATGTGAACCATCATTCCGCTTGCTTCCTTGCAGAGTCTACACTTGGGATCTGTCATCAACTTTTCAATTCTGGCTTGGATTACCTTGGTTCTAATGACTTGTTCTTGGGCTGCAAGAATCAGGCCCTTGGACTTCTTTTTCCATGTTCCATTTGTGAGCCTCATCTATGTAATTTCCTTGTCATTTGGCTCTCAATTTCTCCCAGGAACTGTCCATGGAGAGCCTTCTTTGGCCAGTTTTCTCTTCAACTCTCCAATGTATTTTTACAGCATTCCCTCTTTATCTTTTGCACTTGAAGCAGTTTTCTACTCTCGACTTCCATCAATGTTGGTTCTTGACTGTCTTTCCTTCATCTGCCAGTGCATCCTCTGCCATTGGTTTACCTTGCAGAAACCCTCTCTCTGCCTCCTGATTTTCTGGGCAGGTCACGTCATTGACATAACTATGTAGGTGTAATGAGCAGTGGATTGCCATCCATTTTCTTGTTTTTCTGTCCAGATCATTCAGCTTTGCTTGCATCCAGCAGCAGTGTATTATTATTATTATTATTATTATTATTATTATTATTATTATACTTACTTACTTTACTTACTTAGGTGATCCCTTGTTGGACGAGTAAGATGGTCTTCCATTATGCGTTTCCTTGTGGGTTCGTAGGTGGCTGTGGAGCCCTATTCTTGACCCGCATCTTCTCCCACAGTGAGGGCATTGGTTTCCAGGTGGAAGGCGGTCCCGGTCGGGGTTGGCTTGACGCGCCTTCCTCCTGGCACGTTTCTCTCTTTCATCCTCCACTCGTGCCTCCTCGAATTCTGTAGCACTGCTGGTCACAGCTGACCTCCAGCTGGAGCGCTCAAGGGCCAGGGCTTCCCAGTTCTCAGTGTCTATGCCAGAGATTTTAAGGTTGGCTTTGAGGCCATCTTTAAATCTCTTTTCCTGCCCACCAACATTCCGTTTTCCGTTCTTAAGTTCAGAGTAGAGCAACTGCTTTGGGAGGTGGTGGTCAGACATCCGGACAATGGAGTTGATGGCAGAGGACCATCGCTTCAATGCTGGTGGTCTTTGCTTCTTCCAGCACGCTGACGTTTGTCCGCTTGTCTTCCCAAGAGATTTGCAGGATTTTCCGGAGGCAGCGCTGATGGAATCGTTCCAGGAGTTGCATGTGACGTCTGTAGACAGTCCATGTTTCGCAGGCATATAGCAGGGTTGGGAGGACAATAGCTTTGTAGACAAGCACCTTGGTATCCCTACGGATGTCTCGGTCCTCAAACACTCTCTGCTTCATTCGGGAAAAAACTGCACTCGCAGAGCTCAGGCGGTGTTGTATTTCGGTGTCAATGTTGACTTTGGTGGAGAGGTGGCTGCCAAGGTAGCGGAAATGGTCAACATTTTCTAATGTTACACCATTAAGCTGTATCTCTGGCATTGGGGAGGGGATGGCTGGTGACTGCTGGAACAGCACTTTGGTTTTCTCGATGTTCAGTGACAGGCCAAGCTTCGTGTATGCTTCTGCAAAGGTGTTGAGAGTGGCTTGTAGATCTTCTTCTGAATGCGCACAGACGACATTGTCATCAGCATACTGGAGTTCTATAACAGATGTTGTTGTAACCTTGGTTTTGGCTTTCAGTCTGCTGAGGTTAAACAGCTTGCCATCTGTCCGATAGATGACTTCCACTCCGGTGGGAAGCTTCCCGTCAACAAGGTGAAGTATCATGGCAATTACTACTACTATTATGTCTGGCTGCGCTTGCTGGAAACATTCAAAGTCATTTTTATTTCCAAAATGCCACTCCTAAACATTATTATTATTATTAGTAGTAGTAGTAGTAGTATATTTACTTCTACCCTGCTTCATCTCTCCCGAAAGGGACTCAAAGCAGCTTAACATAAAAGTATTAGCATACCATTAAAAATATTCAAATATATAAACATTGAAACAGAATTAAATATGAAATTACAGCTTTGCTTCGACACTAGGTGGAGCTACAACCTATTTAAAAAAATGTTTTCAGGAGCTTTATAGAATATATTGGCATTGAAGTTTTTTAATAACTTTGATAACTTCTTAATGAAGAAATGTACCATCTCGGAGGCCAATTTCATTAAGTTCCCTATTAGAACAGCAATACATATAATACTACATGGAAACACACCATGCGCAATTGAGCAACGAGAGGGTAATCCCCAAGCTCACTTTCAACTGCTTTTTTACCACTAAAATTTCTAGGCTTTTATATGAATATAGTAGACTCTCAGTTAACCATCACCCATTGGGATTGCCAGATGCCAGAGAAATGCAGTTTCTGGTTGCTTGAGAGTCTAAATGTGCTTAACTCATACTATATCAAATCCTACATCATACCATAACCTTTGTATTGACTCGAGAGGAATATAGGTAAAGATAAAGGTTTCCTCTTTACTTAAGTCTAGTTATATCTGACATGGGGGCGGGGGGGGGGGGGGCGGGATGCTCATCCCAATTTCTAAACCAAAGAGCCAAAGAGCCATGGTCATGTGGCCAGCATGACTGCATGGAGCGCCATTACCTTTCTGCAGAAGCAGTACCAATTGATCTACTCACATTTGCATGTTTTCGAACTGCTAGGTTGGCAGGAGCTGGGGCTGACAGTGGAAGGCTTTTCAAAAGCAATATCCAATTTTAGTTACATGGCAGCTAAAATCGATTTTATTTTCATTTTTGTTTAAAGTATTATTTCTTTGAGGTTTCTTGCCGGTTGTTTGAGAGTTCCAATTAACCGAGGCCCCATCTGCACTGTCATATGATACAGTTTAAATGCAAAGAATGGTGTTATGTCAGTATTAACGTAAGGCAGTTTGATGCAGCTAAACCACATTATGTGAGTCTGCACTGACTGCATAACTCCATTTCAAGCTGCATTGTATGGCAGTGGAGATAGGGTCAGGAAGTCTATTGTATACTCATTCACAGGAACCGAGGCTCCATTTACATCGCCATATAATGCACTTTCTCAATGCACATTATCTGCTTTGAACAGTGTATATATGACAGTGTAGACTCATCATCTAATCCATTTCAAAGCAAATATTCTCAATTCAGAAACTGGGTTATATGGTCCCCTCTCCACTGCCATACAATGCAGTCCAAAATGTCGGCAAACATTGGTCCTCTCGGTGTTTTGGACTTCAACTCTCACAATACTGGCTGGGTTGCTGTGAGTTTTCCAGGCAGTCCGGCCATCTTCCAGCAGCATTCTCTCCTGACGTTTCATCTGCATCTGTGGCTAATGGCATCCTCAGAGGTTCTGTTGGAAGTGAGGCAAGTGGAGAGTATACATACATATCATAGAATCATAGAATCAAAGAGTTGGAAGAGACCTCATGGGTCATCCAGTCCAACCCCCTGCAAAGAAGCAGGAATATTGCATTCAAATCACCCCTGACAGATGGCCATCCAGCCTCTGTTTAAAAGCTTCCAAATAAGGAGCCTCCACCACACTCCGGGGCAGAGAATTCCACTACTGAAGGGCTCTCACAGTCAGGAAGTTCTTCCTCATGTTCAGGCGTCCTAGTCTCCAAGGAAGCAGAAAACAAGCTTGCTCCCTCCTCCCTGTGGCTTCCTCTCACATACTTATACATGGCTATAATATCTCCTCTCAGCCTTCTGTTCTTCAGGCGAAACATGCCCAGCTCCTTAAGCCGCTCCTCATAGGGCTTGTTCTCCAGACCCTTGATCATTTTAGTCACCCTCCTCTGGACACATTCCAGCTTGTCAATATCTCTCTTGAATTGTGGTGCCCAGAATTGGACTAATGTCCAGTGTGGGAGAAAGAACCCATGTCTGCTTAAAGCAAGTGCAGATGTTGCAACTGGCCAGCTTGATTAGCATTGAGTGTGTAGCCATGAAGCTGCAAGTCAATCAGTGAAGGTATCTGTCTGGAGGTTGCTTGCCCATTGTTGCCTGGAGGCACCCTCTGTTTGGGAGGTATGAACTGGCCCTTGGTTGTTTGCTGCCTGGAGTTCCCCTGTTTCGGAGTGTTGTTTTTTATTTACTGTCTTGATTCAGACTTGTTGTTTTTTTTAAATACCGGTGACCAGATTGTATTCATTTTCATGATTTCCTCCTTCCTGCTGAAATTGTCCACCTGCTTCTTGTGGTTTTCAGTGGCTTCTCTGTTTAGTCTCACGTAATGGCTGTCAAAGTGGTCTAGCATTTCTGTGTTCTCAAAGAATACTCTGTGTCCTGGGAGGTTCATCAGGTGCTTGGCACTAGCTGACTTCTCTGGTTGGATTAGTCTGCAGTGCCTTTCATGTTCTTTTTTTAATACTGGTAACCATAATACTGGTCATCAGTATTTAAAAACAGTAAATAAAGAACACCACAAACAAGGGAACTCCAAACAGCAAACAATCAAGTGAAAGTTAACACCTCCCAAACAAAGGGATCCTCCAGGCAACAACATTGAGTGATTCTGCAACTGCAGGGCTACTCCATGCTAATCAAGCTTGCTAATTGCAACATTCACACTTTCTTCAAAGATAGAATCATAGAATGAAAGAGTTGGAAGAGACCTCGTGGGCCATCCAGTCCAATCCCCTGCCAAGAAGCAGGAATATTGCATTCAAATCACCCCTGACAGATGGCCATCCACCCTCTGTTTAAAAGCTTCCAAAGAAGGAGCCTCCACCACACTCCGGGGCAGAGAGTTCCACTGCTGAACGGCTCTCACAGTCAGGAAGTTCTTCCTCATGTTCAGATGGGATCTCCTTTCTTGTAGTTTGAAGCCATTGTTCCACGTCCTAGTCTCCAAGGAAGCAGAAAACAAGCTTGTTCCCTCCTCCCTGTGGCTTCCTCTCACATATTTATACATGGCTATCATGTCTCCTCTCAGCCTTCTCTTCTTCAGGCTAAACATGCCCAGCTCCTTAAGCCGCTCCTCATAGGGCTTGTTCTCCAGACCCTTGATCATTTTAGTCGCCCTCCTTTGGATACATTCCAGCTTGTCAATGTCTCTCTTGAATTGTGGTGCCCAGAATTGGACACAATATTCCAGGTGTGGTCTAACCAAAGCGGAATAGAGGGGTAGCATTACTTCCCTAGATCTAGATACTATGCTCCTATTGATACAGGCCAAAATCCCATTGGCTTTTTTTTGCTGCCACATCACATTGTTGGCTCATGTTTAACTTGTTGTCCACGAGGACTCCAAGATCTTTTTCATACGTACTGCTCTCGAGCCATGCATTGTCCCCCATTCTGTATCTTTGCATTTCGTTTTTCCTGCCAAAGTGGAGTATCTTGCATTTGTCACTGTTGAACTTCATTTTGTTAGTTTTGGCCCATCTCTCTAATCTGTCAAGATCGTTTTGAATCCTGCTCCTGTCCTCTGGAGTATTGGCTATCCTTCCCAATTTGGTGTCGTCTGCAAACGTAATGATCATGCCTTCTAACCCTTCATCTAAGTCATTAATAAAGATCTTGAACAGGACCGGGCCCAGGACGGAACCTTGTGGCACTCCACTTGTCACTTCTTTCCAGGATGAAGAGGAAGCATTTGTGAGCACCCTCTGGGTTCGTCCACCTCACCGTAGTTTTGCCTAGCCCACATTGGACTAGTTTGTCCAATAATAAACTTAACAACAACAACAAGGAAAAAACATGGATGTGGCTTACAAATGGAACATTGAAAAAGGAGATGGAGGGCGTGATTTTGCAGCCCAAGAACAAACTTAGAAGCAATGCCATCCAAGCCAGAATTGAAAAGTCGACAACAGATCCCAAGTGTAGACTCTGCAAGGAAGCAGGCGAAACGGTGGCTCACACCCTTAGCCGCTGCAAGAAAATTGTGCAGACAGACTACAAGCAGAGGCACAAGCCAGAAAAGGTTACAGAAAATGAACCCATCACACTACTCTGGGACTTTGGAGCACAATACTCCTGATCTCATGATTGTGGAAAAAACTAAGTACGGTTTGTGGATGTTGCAATCCCAGGCAACAGCAGAATTGAAGAGAAACAACTGGGAAAACTGACATGATATGAGGATTTAAAGATAGAACTGCAAAGACTCTGGCACAAACCAGTCAAGGTGGTCCCAGTGGTGATTGGGTGCAGTGCCTAAAGACCCTGGCCTGCACATAAAAACAATTGGCACTGATAAAATCACAACCTGTCAGCTGCAAAAGGCCACCCTACTCAGATCTGCACACATTATTCGCTAATACATCCCACAGTCCTAAACACATGAGAAGTGTCTGATGTGTGATCAAATACAAAAGCCGGCAGGGTGATCTTGTTTGCTGTGTACACATCTTGTTATGCATCAAATAATAATAATAATAATAATAATAATAATAATAATAATAATGGTAATGATGATGACCCAAAATGCAGACTGTGCAAGGAAGCTGATGAAACCATGATCTCCTCAGCTATTGCAAGAAAATCGCACATACGGACTACAAACAAAGACACAACTCTGTGGCTCTGATGATTCACTGGAACTTATGTCATAAGTACCACCTGCCAGCAGCAAAGAATTGGTGGGATCATAAACCCGCAAAGGTCATGGAAAATGAACATGCAAAAATACTGTGGGACTTTCGAATCCAGACTGACAAAGTTTTGGAACACAATACACCAGACATCACGATTGGGGAAAAGACAAAAGCCTGGATTATTGATGTCGCCATACCAGGTGACAGCCGCATTGAGGAAAAACAACAGGAAAAACTCAGCTGCTATAAAGACCTCAAAATCGAACTGCAAAGGCTCTGGCATAAACCAGTACAGGTGGTCCCAGTGGTCACTGGTGCACTGGGTGCCGTGCGAAAAGATCTCAGCCAGCATTTGGAAACAATAAACATTGACAAAACCATGATCTATCAACTGCAAAAGGCCACCTGATAGAATCATAGAATCATAGAGTTAGAAGAGACCTCATGGGCCATCCAGTCCAACCTCCTGCCAAGAAGCAGGAATATTGCATTCAAATCACCCCTGACAGATGGCCATCCAGCCTCTGACTTGGATCTGCGTGCATCATTCGAAATACATCACACAGTCCTAGGCGCTTGGGAAGTGTTCAACTTGTGATTTTATGATACGAAATCCACCATACAGATCTCTATTACTGTGACATACTGTGCTTTTGTGTCAGTAAAATAATGATGATAATGATAATGAAAACCTTCAACAGCCTACCTACCACCTGTTAGGATTTATGGTAGTTGAAGTTCAAAACACCTGGAGAGCCGAAGGTTGCTCATGCCTGGTGTAGACTCATATAATGCATTGTATTAATCTATATAAATAAAAATGTAATGTTAGTTTGTGGTATTAACATAACTCAAAAACCACTGGACGAATTTCTACCAAATTTGGACACAAGACACCTAACAACCCAATGTATGTCCTTCACTAAAAAAATGATTTTATCATTTGGGAGTTGTAGTTGCTGGGATTTATAGTTCACCTACAATCAAAGAGCATTCTGAACCCCACCGACAATAGAATTGGACCAAACTTGGCACACAGTTCTCCCATGACCAACAAAAAATACTGGAAGGGTTTGCTGGGCAGTGTCCTTAGGTTTTGGAGTTGTAGTTCACCTACATCCAGAGATCATTGTGGACTCAAACAATGATGGATCTGGACCAAACTCTACACAAATACTCAATATGCCCAAATGTGAATACTGGTGGAGTTTGGGGGAAATAGACCCTGACATTTGAGAGTTGTAGTTTCTGAGATTTATAGTTCACCTACTACCAAAGAGCATGCTGAACCCTACCAACGACAGAATTGAGGCAAACTTCCCACACACAGCCCTCATACTTAAAGCCATCCAGTCCAACTCCCTTCACCAGGGCAAGAAAACGTAATCAAAGCCCTCCTGACAAAGAGCCACCCAGCCATAGATATAGATAGATAGATATGATTCACACACACACAGATATAGTATCATAGATTTGAAAGGGACCCCTAAAGAAGGACAATTATATGTTGCATATTCCAGAGTAGGCAAACCAGACAATCTCCACATCAACACTGACATAGAAACAACAATACTGTTTACCCACAAGCATAAAGGAATTACATATATTAGAAACCATTACTTTATTTTCCAGATCACCAGACTGAGCCACAGCAACATGTGGCAGGAAATGGCTAGTATTCACATAAAGCAGTGTAAATGGCAGCGGAGATGGGTCCTGGGATAGAAGATGCACGAAGTAGGGCAGCAAAAGAGTGATCGAGAGAGTTAGAGGGTCTCTGGTTTTCCATGTCTTTCCTTAAGATGGTGTTCCTCCTTGCGTGAAGTCAGGCGGATCTGATGCGCTCAGCCATGCGGACGGATGGGAGCCGCCCGGATCTCCAACCTGTGGCCTTGTTTAGTCTGCTCCATCGGCTTGGTTGCAATGCTTAGCCTTCTGCATTGGGGCCAAACCCCATGCGCCTCATTGGAACCTGTCACATGTTGCCAGAGTGAAACTGACAAGGCGGCCAAGCATCGGCGTAATGAGAGGAAGGTCCGATCTTTGTGGAACATTTTCCACCTGTGGATAGGTGGAGCCATGTGTGCATAATCTCTGGATACTGAGGTACACATATGTATCTTTCTGGTGCATCTATTTTCCCAGTGTCTCTATTTCGGCTGTTTCCACGCTCCTCTTGAATATCTCAGTATTTCCTAGGCCTGTGCGGTTTCGTTCGTTAATTCGTTATTTCGTTATTAAATCGTTATTTTTACCATATCCGAAGCGATTTCAAAACACATTTTCAAACCCAGAAGGGTTTAAAAATATCGAAACAGCAGCCCCATATATTTTACGAGCTTCAGCTCGTGTCGTTAATGGGATGGAGGCTGCTGAGTGCTGCTGGTGCCTGGGAGCCAATCCGGCGCTCCCAAGCACCCCAGCAGTGCACCGTGGCAGGAGCCGGAGCCTATTGGATGGCGCGCGCATGCGCTCACCCTTACAACCGGCCTCCGCGCGCCATCCGGCTCCGGCTCCTGCGCCCTCCTCCTCCTCCTCCTCCTCCCAGCTGTGTTGCAGGAAGTGTCAGGAGGAGGAGGAGGAGGAGGAGGAGGGCGCAGGAGCTGGAGCCGGATGGCGCGCGGAGGCCGGTTGTAAGGGTGAGCGGAGCGCGCGCGCGCGCCATCCAATCGGCTCCGGCTCCTGCGCCCTCCTCCTCCTCCTCCTCCTCCCAGCTGTGTTGCAGGAAGTGCTAGGAGGAGGAGGAGGAGGAGGAGGAGGACGCAGGAGCCGGAGCCGATTGGATGGCGCGTGGAGGCCGGTTGTGTGAGTTTTCAGGGCTGTATGTATGACCATGTTCCAGAAGCATTCTCTCCTGACATTTTGCCCACATCTATGGCAGGCATAGAGGTCTGTTGGAAACTAGGCAAATGGAGTTATCTAATATCTATGGAATGTCCAGGGTGGGAGAAATGAAAGCCATTAAATGCTAATCAAGGTGACCATTACTGCAGCATTCACACTTACAAAATGTTTTGTAAATATTAACGAAATTTCGTAAATAACAAAACATTTTTTTGGAAAGTTTTGTAAATAATTTAAATATCGAAACAAAAAAACACCCCAATTACAAATCGATTTTAGAAACAAATTTTTTCTTGATCAAACAGGCCTAGTATTTCCCATGCATGGAACAAACAGAAAATTCCTAAGCCTGTGCTATATTTAGGCCAGTTTGGATGCCTCTCCTGTCGCCCGCCTTTAAAAGGAAAAGTATTAGGAATGTGTTGGTGACCAATGTTGTTTAAGCACAGAGCTTCATCTACAGAGGGAAATATATACAAGAGGCTCGACCAGCGGCTCAGCAGAGAGGTAAGAGGCACAACTTTGTCCCAAACTTTTATATAAATGGAGATAGGATCTCTAGCTTGTTGCCCAAGTGATTAGCTCTCTAGTTTAAAGCAAAACTGAATCAGGGCCTGAAAATTGTCTAAATCCTATAAGCTCTGTCTCCATTGCTTTTAAACCTAACATGGAGCAAAATATAGTACTGAGCCTTTCTCCTCCTCTATGAGTCTTTACTCTTTGCAAAACTTCTCAGCTGCCAGCTATGTGGAAAGTTGGAAATATATATTTAAAATCATGGCTCATGCAAGAGATAAAGAGCAACATGGATTCACATGCACAGCAGGCACCAACATCTATACTCAGGACTCAGGACTCAGCCCACTTCATTGAAAAAATCAGCAATCTCAAGCTAAATACTAACGACAAACTGATCAGCCTCGATGTGGTATCTCTATTTACCATGGTTCTGGTAACAGACACCATGGCACTCATCAACCAGAGGTTCCCAGAAGACATCACAGCTCTGTTTCACCATTGCTTCACCACCAGTTACTTTCAGTGGGACAATGAGTTCTATGAACAGAAAGATGGAGTAGCTATGGGAGCCCTCTCAGCCTGGTCATAGCTAATTTCTACATTGAGCACTTTGAAAAACAAGCCCTTGAAACAGCAACCAAAAAGCCCACTATATGGTTCAGATATGTGGATGACACCTTCACTATTTGGAGCCATGGAGAAGAAGAACTCAACAGGTTCCTGGAACATCTTAACAGCATCCACCCAAACATCCAGTTCACCAAGGAAAAAGAAAATGAAGGAACTAGGTTCTTGTGGGTTTTTTCGGGCTATAGAGCCATGTTCTAGAGGCATTTCTCCTGACGTTTCGCCTGCATCTATGGCAAGCATCCTCAGAGGTTGTGAGGTCTGTTGGAAGTAGGAAAAATGGGTTTATATATCTGTGGAATGGCTGGGGTGGGGCAAGGAGCTCTTCCCTGCTGCAGTTAGGTGTGAATGTTTAGCTGATCACCTTCATTAGCATTTGAAGGCCTGCCTGAGCCTGGGAAAATCTGTTGCTGGGAGGTGTTAATCTGTGCCTGGTTTTTTCCTCTCTGTTGTTTAGCTGTTATAATTTTAGAGTTTTTTAATACTGGTAGCCAGATTTTGTTCATTTTCATGGTCTCTTCCTTTCTGTTGAAATTGTCCACGTGCTTGTGGATTTCAATGGCTTCTCTGTATAGTCTGACATGGTGGTTGTTGGTGTGGTCCAGCATTTCTGTGTTCTCAAATAATATGCTGTGTCCAGGCTGGTTCATCAGGTGCTCTGCTATGGCTGACTTCTCTGGTTGAAGTAGTCTGCAGTGCCTTTCATGTTCCTTGATGAGTGTCTGGGCGCTGCGTTTGGTGGTCCCTATGTAGACTTGTCCACAGCTGCATGGTATACGGTAGACTCCTGCAGAGGTGAGAGGATCCCTCTTGTCCTTTGCTGAACGTAGCATTTGTTGGATTTTCTTGGTGGGTTTGTAGATTGTTTGTACGTTGTGTTTCCTCATCAGCTTCCCTATGCGGTCACTGAGAAGCCATTGAAATCCACAAGCATGTGGACAATTTCAACAGAAAGGAAGAGACCATGAAAATGAACAAAATCTGGCTACCAGTATTAAAAAACTCTAAAATTATAACAGCTAAACAACAGAGAGGAAAAAACCAGGCACAGATTAACATCTCCCAGCAACAGATTTTCCCAGGCTCAGGCAGGCCTTCAAATGCTAATGAAGGTGATCAGCTAAACATTCACACCTAACTGCAGCAGGGAAGAGCTCTTTGCCCCACCCCAGTCATTCCACAGATATATAAACCCATTTTTCCTACTTCCAACAGACCTCACAACCTCTGAGGATGCTTGCCATAGATGCAGGCGAAACGTCAGGAGAAATGCCTCTAGAACATGGCTCTATAGCCCGAAAAAACCCACAAAAATGAAGGAAGACTGCCTTTTGTAGATGTCCTAGTCATCCGCAAACCAGATCAACAATTGGGTCACACCGTTTACAGAAAACCCCCACACACGGATAGATATCTACATAAAAACTCCAACCATCACCCAAGTCAAAAAAGAAGCCCCATTAAAGCCTTGGCAGACCGTGCAAAAAGAATCTGTGAACCCCACCTCCTCCAAGATGAACTGAACCACCTAAACTGGGCTCTACAGGCCAATGGATACTCCACCTCAGACATCAGAAGAGCTGCAAGACCAAGAACAAGCGATGAGAGTAAAGATGAAGATCCACCCAGAGGAAAAGTGTTCCTGCCATACATCAAGGGAACCACTGACCGCATAGGGAAACTGATGAGGAAACACAACATACAAACAATCTACAAACCCACCAAGAAAATCCAACAAATGCTACGTTCAGCAAAGGACAAGAGGGATCCTCTCACCTCTGCAGGAGTCTACCGTATACCATGCAGCTGTGGACAAGTCTACATAGGGACCACCAAACGCAGCATTGCCCAGACACGCATCAAGGAACATGAAAGGCACTGCAGACTACTTCAACCAGAGAAGTCAGCCATAGCAGAGCACCTGATGAACCAACCTGGACACAGCATATTATTTGAGAACACAGAAGTGCTGGACCACTCTCACAACCACCATGTCAGACTACACAGAGAAGCCATTGAAATCCACAAGCATGTGGGCAATTTCAACAGAAAGGAAGAAACCATGAAAACGAACAAAATCTGGCTACCAGTATTAAAAAAACTCAAAAATTACAACAGCAAAACAACAGAGGGGAAACAAACAGGCACATAAAATCACTCTCAACAAAAGATTCCCCCCAGGCACTTCCAAAGGATGCTTGCCATAGATGCAGGCGAAACGTCAGGAGAAAAATTGCCTCCAGAACATGGCCATATAGCCCGGAAAAACCTACAACAACCCAACATCTATACTGCTTTGACTGCTATGGCTCAATGCTATGAGTTTATGGAAGTTGGGATTTCACAAGGCATCGTATTCAGGGTTGAAATGGCACTTGCAAGCCCTCTCCAGACTAAACACTTCCCAAACTTCCACAGAACAATAACTTAAGAGAGCAATGAGAACGGAAAAGTTTTGTGCTGCACAGCTTGCAATGATGCCACGGCAGGGAATAAGACAAGAAAGGGAATAACAGCTCCTTTCCTTTCCACAGTCTTGCTCAATGCGGCCTCAGGAACTTTGATGCCCACCAAAGAAATCCGAGAGAAAGCCTTTTGTCTCCCATTACGGGTGAATGAGTCTAGTGACGTTGTGTGTTTCCGACAATAGCAGGCGTCCTGTGGTGCTGCCGTTGCTTGCTTACACTTTGGGTTCATGGCATGGCCCCCAAACCATGTCCAGCATGAGCAATGACCTCTCCTGCTCCTTGGGAGTGACCGCTTAAAAGCCATTTGTCTCATGCTGGATGACAGTGGCAGACCAGAGCTTGGAAAGGGGCCCTTTTTGGACTGCAAGGTCCAACATCCTCCTCCTGTTGGCTGTACATGTGGCCAGAATCAAGACTCCTCTATACCCTCCAACAGGCCACTCTGTGGACAGCTGGCTTTGCCTTCTGTGGTGTATGGCTGCTTCCAGGTGGCAACGCCAGGTCGGAAGAGGGACAGGATTCTTCTTGGATGAGTCCTTTAGATCCTGTGATTAAAGCTTTCAACTCTGTGATGTGGATTTCCCCCTCTGTATTTACTCACTATTTTCTTGGTTCACTAATTTCCTCCTCCTTTTTCCTCTTCCTCCTCTCCTCCTCCTTCCCACTAATATTCTAATTCACTATTTTTCTCCTTGTTGTCTTCCTCCTCCTCTTCTCTTCCTCTTCTCCTCTTCACCACAGAAGGCAAAGCCAGCTGTCCACAAAGCAGCCTGTTGGTTAGACCACACCTGGAATATTGTGTCCAATTCTGAGCACAATTGAAGAGAGATATTGACAAGCTGGAATGTGTCCAGAGGAGGGCGACTCAAATGATCAAGGGTCTGGAGAACAAGCCCTGTGAGGAGCGGCTTAAGGAGTTGGGCATGTTTAGCCTGAAGAAGAGAAGGCTGAGAGGGGATATAATAGCCATGTATAAATATGCGAGAGGAAGCCACAGGGAGGAGGGAGCAAGCTTGTTTTCTGCTTCCTTGGAGACTAGGACACGGAACAATGGCTTCAAACTACAAGAGAGGAGATTCCATCTGAACATGAGGAAGAACTTCCTGACTGTGAGAGCCGTTCAACAGTGGAACTCTCTGCCCCGGAGTGTGGTGGAGGCTCCTTCTATGGAAGCCTTTAAACAGGGGCTGGATGGCCATCTGTCAAGGGTGATTTGAATGCAATATTCCTGCTTCTTGGCAGAATGGGGTTGGACTGGATGGCCCATGAGGTCTCTTCCAACTCTTTGATTCTATGATTCTCTTTCTCCTTCTCTTACTCACTAATTTCCTGATTCACTATTTTCCTCCTCCTCCTCTTCCTCCTCCTCCTCTTCTCTTTCTCTTACTCTCTAATGTCCTGGTTCACTAATTTCCCCCTCCTCTTCTCTTCCTTCTCTCCGTCTCCTTCCCACTAATTTCCTGATTCACTATTTTCCTCGTTGTTTTCCTCCTCCTCTTCTTCTTTTTGTCTTCTCTTTCTCCTTCTCTTACTTACTAATTTCATGGTTCACTAATTTCCTCCTCCTCTCTTCCGCTTCTCCTTCTCATTCTTTTTCCTCCTCTTCTTTTCCTCCTCTTTTTGTCCTTCCCGCTAATTTCCTGATTCACTATTTTCCTCCTTCTCCTCTTCCTTCTCCTCCTCTTCTCTTTCTCTTACTCTCTAATGTCCTGGTTCACTAATTTCCCCCTCCTCTTCTCTTCCTTCTCTCCGTCTCCTTCCCACTAATTTCCTGATTCACTATTTTCCTCGTTGTCTTCTTCCTCTTCTTCTTTTCCTCTTCTCTTTCTCCTTCTCTTACTCACTAATTTCTTGGTTCACTAATTTCCTCCTCCTCTCTTCCTCTTCTCCTTCTCATTCTTTCTCCTCCTCTTCTTTTCCTCCTCTCCTTGTCCTTCCCGTTAATTTCCTGATTCACTATTTTCCTCCTCCTCCTCGCCATCTTCTTCTTCCTCCTCTTCTCTTTCTCATCCCTTTCTCTTTCTCCTTCCTACTAATTTCTTGGTTCAGTAATCTCCTCCTCCTCTCATCCTCTTCTCCTTCTCATTTTTTCTCCTTCTCCTTCTTTTGCTCCTCCTCCTCCTCCTCTTCCTGTTCTGCTTCCTCTTCCTCCTTCTCTTACCCACTAATTTCCTCCTCCTCTCTTCCTCTACTTTTCTTTATTCTCTTTCTTTCTTTCTCTGTCTTTTCCTCCTTCTCTTCTCCCTCTCCTCCTCCTCATAGAATCATAGAATCATAGAGCTGGAAGAAACCTCATGGGCCATCCAGTCCAACCCTCCACCAAGAAGCAGGAAAATTGCATTCCTCCTCCTATTTCTCTTTCTCTTTCTCCTACCCATTAGTTTCCTGATTCACTAATTATTCCCTCCTCCTCCTCTTTCTTCTCCTTGGGTAGAGCAATTTGTACTTCTTTGAGTGTTGGGCTATAACACTGGAGACCAGGGTTCAATTCCTCACTTGGCCATGGAAACCCACTTGGTGTCCTTGGCTGACTTACATCTTCTCAGCCCTAGAAAACCCCACCTTTTAGCCATGGAAAATCACTAGATTAAAAAATGTGGGACTGGAAAGGGATGTGATGGTTGCATCTTGCATTGGGGAATGTTATGTTGAATTAGACCATATGCTGTCTTGAGTTCCATTCCAGTTTGCAAATTCCATTGCCTAAAGTCACTGTTTGTCATGACCTTGGCTGATTTGCACAACCAGAAAGCCCTGCCTTAGGGTCACCATGAGCAGGAAACAATTTGAAGACAATCAACAATAGAGGTTCTCCATGTGCCAGAGGTTCTCCACATTTGACCCTCCTAATGCTTGAGTCTCCCACTCATAGAGTGGTCAGGGATTTTGAGTCCAAACCAACTGGAGAACCCAAAGCTGAGAATCCCTGTGTTACAGAGCTGCAAAAGGTCTCTTCCAACAGGTGTAGATTTTCCCTTGATGGACAAATGCTTGGTTTCTGTGTACCCATTCGAACAATTTAACATGCGCATTGCAAGAAATCCCAAAGTACCCAAACTTCCCAACATATCAGTCATAATTGTTATCCTGGAATTAAAATGAAGCCAAGAGGCCAATCACAGACCATGATTTCATTTGAAGACTTCCTTCCAAACTCTACAGGTCAGCTTGTTCAAACACATTGACAAGCTGGAATGTGTCCAGAGGAGGGCGACTAAAATGATCAAAGGTCTGGAGAACAAGCCCTGTGAGGAGCGGCTTAAGGAGCTGGGCATGTTTAGCCTGAAGAAGAGAAGGCTGAGAGGGGATATAATAGGCATGTGTAAATATGTGAAAGGAAGCCACAGGGAGGAGGGAGCAAGCTTGTTTTCTGCTTTCTTGGAGACTAGGACGCAATGGAACAATGGCTTCAAACTACAAGAGAGGAGATTCCATCTGAACATGAGGAAGAACTTCCTGACTGTGAAAGCCGTTCAGCAGTGGAACTCTCTGCCCCGGAGTGTGGTGGAGGCTCCTTCTATGGAAGCCTTTAAACAGGGGCTGGATGGCCATCTGTCAGGGGTGATTTGAATGCAATATTCCTGCTTCTTGGCAGAATGGGGTTGGACTGGATGGCCCATGAGGTCTCTTCCAACTCTTTGATTCTATGATTCTCTTTCTCCTTCTCTTACTCACTAATTTCCTGATTCACTATTTTCCTCCTCCTCCTCCTCCTCCTCCTCCTCCTCCTCTTCTCTTTCTCTTACTCTCTAATGTCCTGGTTCACTAATTTCCCTCTCCTCTTCTCTTCCTTCTCTCCGTCTCCTTCCCACTAATTTCCTGATTCACTATTTTCCTCGTTGTTTTCCTCCTCCTCTTCTTCTTTTTGTCTTCTCTTTCTCCTTCTCTTACTTACTAATTTCATGGTTCACTAATTTCCTCCTCCTCTCTTCCACTTCTCCTTCTCATTCTTTTTCCTCCTCTTCTTTTCCTCCTCTTTTTGTCCTTCCCGCTAATTTCCTGATTCACTATTTTCCTCCTCCTCCTCTTCCTTCTCCTCCTCTTCTCTTTCTCTTACTCTCTAATGTCCTGGTTCACTAATTTCCCCCTCCTCTTCTCTTCCTTCTCTCCGTCTCCTTCCCACTAATTTCCTGATTCACTATTTTCCTCGTTGTCTTCTTCCTCTTCTTCTTTTCCTCTTCTCTTTCTCCTTCTCTTACTCACTAATTTCCTGGTTCACTAATTTCCTCCTCCTCTCTTCCTCTTCTCCTTCTCCTTCTTTTTCCTCCTCTTCTTTTCCTCCTCTTTTTGTCCTTCCCGCTAATTTCCTGATTCACTATTTTCCTCCTCTTCGCCATCTTCTTCCCCCTCCTCTTCTCTTCCTCTTCCCTTTCTCCTTCTCCTTCCCACTACTTTCTTGGTTCAGTAATCTCCTCCTCCTCTCATCCTCTTCTCCTTCTCATTTTTTCTCCTTCTCCTTCTTTTGCTCCTCCTCCTCCTCCTCTTCCTGTTCTGCTTCCTCTTCCTCCTTCTCTTACCCACTAATTTCCTCCTCTTCTCTTCCTCTACTTTTCTTTATTCTCTTTCTTTCTTTCTCTGTCTTTTCCTCCTTCTCTTCTCCCTCTCCTCCTCCTCATAGAATCATAGAATCATAGAGCTGGAAGAAACCTCATGGGCCATCCAGTCCAACCCTCCACCAAGAAGCAGGAAAATTGCATTCCTCCTCCTATTTCTCTTTCTCTTTCTCCTACCCATTAGTTTCCTGATTCACTAATTATTCCCTCCTCCTCCTCTTTCTTCTCCTTGGGTAGAGCAATTTGTACTTCTTTAAGTGTTGGACTATAACACTGGAGACCAGGGTTCAATGCCCCCCTTGGCCATACAAACCCACTTGGTGTCCTTGGCTGACTTACATCTTCTCAGCCCTAGAAAACCCCACCTTTTAGCCATGGAAAATCACTAGATTAAAAAATGTGGCAACTGGAAAGGGATGTGATGGTGGCATCTTGCATTGGGGAATGTTATGTTGACTTAGACCATATGCTGTCAGAGTTCCATTCCAGTTTGCAAATTCCATTGCCTAAAGTCATTGTTTGTCATGACCTTGGCTGATTCGCACAACCAGAAAGCCCTGCCTTAGGGTCACCATAAGCAGGAAACAATTTGACGACAATCAACAATAGAGGTTCTCCATGTGCCAGAGGTTCTCCACATTTGACCCTCCTAATGCTTGAGTCTCCCACTCATAGAGTGGTCAGGGATTTTGAGTCCAAACCAACTGGAGAGCCCAAAGCTGAGAATCCCTGTGTTACAGAGCTGCAGAAAGTCTCTTCCAACAGGTGTAGATTTTCCTTTGATGGACAAATGCTTGGTTTCTGTGTACCCATTCGAACAATTTAACATGCTCATTGCAAGAAATCCCAAAGTACCCAAACTTCCTGACATATCAGTCATAATTGTTATCCTGGAATTAAAACGAAGCCAAGAGGCCAATCACAGACAATGATTTCATTTGAAGACTTCCTTCCAAACTCTACAGGTCAGCTTGTTCAAACACATTGACAAGCTGGAATGTCTCCAGAGGAGGGCGACTAAAATGATCAAGGGTCTGGAGAACAAGCCCTATGAGGAGCGGCTTAAGGAGCTGGGCATGTTTAGCCTGAAGAAGAGAAGGTTGAGAGGAGATATGATAGCCATGTATAAATATGTGAGAGGAAGCCACAGGGAGGAGGGAGCAAGCTTGTTTTCTGCTTCCTTGGAGACTAGGGCGCGGAACAATGGCTTCAAACTACAGGAAAGGAGATTCCATCTGAACACGAGAAAGAACTTCCTGACTGTGAGAACCATTCAGCAGTGGAACTCTCTGCCCCGGAGTGTGGTGGAGGCTCCTTCTTTGGAAGCTTTTAAACAGAGGCTGGATGGCCATCTGTCAGGGGTGATTTGAATGCAATATTCCTGCTTCTTGACAGGGGGTTGGACTGGATGGCCCATGAGGTCTCTTCCAACTCTATGATTCTATGATTCTATGAATCCAGCTTGCTGTATTACAAGTCCCATCATTCTGATACTACCAGGGCATGATGTACTTTGTTGCCCAACACCACTGGATCAAAACTTGTTGTGGAAACAGTTAAGCAAACAATTAGACAGCTGGTCTTTCCTACAGACTTTGGGCTTTGCGCGTGCAAATGTTTCCGTGCTCATTTAGCCATCCAGGCACTTTTGGGCTTTATGAGAATGCCTCCTTAATAAGAGACACATGGCTTAACTCATGCAATGTGCCGCTCCGTGAATACAAACAAGAGAGGATGGCACGCTTCAGCAGGACTCTTTTCATCAGAAATAAAACTTAGAGTGTTTTGCTAGAAGAGGAGGAAATGGAAGGCAAACTGGGTGTTGTTGTTCATTCGTTCAGTCGTCTCCCACTCTTCGTGACCTCATGGACCAGCCCATGCCAGAGCTCCCTGTCGGCCGTCACCACCCCCAGCTCCTTCAAGGTCAGTCCAGTCACTTCAAGGATGCCATCCATCCATCTTGCCCTTGGTCGGCCTCTCTTCCTTTTACCTTCCACTTTCCTCAGCATAATTGTCTTCTCTAGGCTTTGCAAACTGGGTAGCTGTGGATAAACTGTGCTCGGTGGGTCATTCTTGTGTGCTTTCAAGTCGTTTCCAAACTGTGGTGGCAATAAGATGGTGCCATCACAGGCTTCTCTTGGCAAGGTCTGCCTTTGCCTTCCTCTGAGGCTGAGAGAGTATGGCTTGCCCAAGGCTTTCTGAGGAAAGACTCAAACCCAGGTACTTAAGAGTCGTAGCCTAAGACTCAATCTAGGTCTCAGATTATAAAAAAGTAGGTAGCAAAGAGGACAGCTGTTTTGCAGAGGAATTTTGCCTTGGGAAGGAAGCGTGGAAAGGCTTCTTGTCCAAGCTTGCCCTTCCTATTCCTTGGAGACTGCTTTGAAAAAAATATATGGATGTTTCAGCGTCTCCCCTTCCCCCTTTTCAGCAGCTGTCATCTGATCCTGTCTTTCTCTTTGGCTTTGAACCCCCCCCCCCCTCTCTGTCTTTCAATCTCTCTCTCGGAGTGCCAGATGTTGAAACAAAGGTCTAAAAATAATCTTTCCATCTCTCTTTCCAGGGTGGCAAAGCTGCCCAAGCGACAAGAGCTGAGGGTTCGAGTCCTTTGAGAACAAGAAACTTCTGGGACGACACCAAAGAAGAAACCCTTTTTGGTCCCCAAGTCCGTCATACTTTGGCAATGTTTTGAAGAGCGGGTTGGTGTTTCTCCTTGGAGCTGGACCAAAGGGACCAACCTCTTTTTTCCCTCCTAAGAAATCCATTGCCTGGCTCATCCTCCACCCTTTGGATTCTTTACTTTTCTTTTCTGCCTCTCACTTTCTCATGGTGTGAGAAGAGGCAGCATTTGGCTGCAAGGAGCTGGAATGGAGGGCAAACAGCACATCCGCCCCAAGTCTTTAGGGATGATTTTGGGTCTCATGCTACTTTTACTTCTCTGCCCACCTTCCAAGTGTGCCAGGCGACGCTGGAGAAGGACTCCGCACCTGAAACTGGGAGAGAAATATGATGTGAGTAGATCCGCTGTTGAGGACAGAAAGGAAAGCTCAGAGAGGAGGGCAGAGGCATCCCATCACAGGATGCTAAGGCGGGAAGTGGGTTTGTTTGGAAGGAGGATGCGAAGAATGATTATCATTGGATTATTTTTGATTATGATGATGACTGGTTTTGGAGCATTCATTACTTGGATCCTGTCTATGAACCAAGGAAGTATCGCAAGATTGTTGACAAGGAGGAAGAACTTCCTAACTGTGAGAGCCATTCAGCAGTGGAACTCTCTGCCCCGGAGTGTGGTGGAGGCTCCTTCTTTGAAAGCTTTTAAACAGAGGCTGGATGGCCATCTGTCAGGGGTGCTTTGAATGCAATATTCCTGCTTCTTGGCAGGGGGTTGGACTGGATGGCCCACAGGGGCAGCTCAACCCATTACGCAAAGTAAGCATTTGCAGTATAGTTGATTTTGCCCAGGGGCGCTCTTGAGGTGCTCTTGGGGAAAAATAGACCTTGACATATGTGAGTTGTAGTTACTGGGATGTATAGTTCACCTAAAATCAAAGAGCATTCTGAGCTCCACCAATGATGGAATTGAACCAAATATGGCACACAGAACTCCCATGACGAACAGAAAATATATATCAGTGATTGGTCGAGGGGGGGGGGGGGGGGCGCTAAAATAGTGTTTGCTTACCATTGAAAATTACCTAGGGCCGCCTCTGATGGCCCATGTGGTCTCTTCCAACTCTTTGATTCTATGATTCTATGAGAGCATGTTTCAAGTGGTTTTGATTTTTGTAATGGTGCTCTAAAAGTGCTGTCTATGGCTATTACATTCAGAAGCTTTGTCTGTTTGTTTGGAATTGATCTTTAGTTGCATTTATTAATTTTCCTCCTCCTCTTCTCTTTCCCTTTCTTCTTCTCTTCCTCCTCTTCTTCATACTTGTTCTTCTTCTTCTTGATCTTCCACCTCTTTTTCTGCCTCCTCCTCCTCTTCCCTCATCTTTCTTCTTCCCTTCCTCCTTTTTTTCTTCCTCTTGGCCATGGAAAATCACTAGGTTAGCGTTTCTCAACCTGGAGGTTGGGACCCCTGGGGGGTTGTGAGGGGGTGTCAGAGGGGTTGCCAAAAACATCAGAAAACATAGTATTTTCTGTTTGTCGTAGGGGTTCTGTGTGCAGGGGCGGCTCAACCCATTACGCAAAGTAAGCATTTACAGTATAGTTGATTTTGCCCAGGGGCGCTCTTGAGACGTTCTTGGGGGAAAACAGACCTTGACATATGTGAGTTGTAGTTACTGGGATGTATATTTAACCTTACAATCAAAGAGCATTCTGAACTCCTCCAATGATGGAATTGAACCAAATATGGCACACAGAACTCCCATGACAAACAGAAAATATATATCAGTGATTGGTTGGGGGGGGGGCGGGGGCGTCAAAATACTGTTTGCTTACCGTTGAAAATTACCTAGAGCCGTCTCTGTCTGTGTGGGAAGTTTGGCTCAATTCTATTGTTGGTGGGGTTCAGAATGCTCTTTGATTGAAGTCTGTGAACTATAAATCCCAAAACTCTACAACTCCTAAATGTCAGTGTCTATTATCCCTTAATTCTACTAGTGTTCATATTTGGGCATATTGAGTATTTGGGCCAAGTTTGGTCCAGATTGATCATTGTTTGAGTCCACAGTGTTCTCTGGATGTAGGCGATCTATAACTCCAAAAATCAAGGTCAATGCCCACCAAACCCTTCCAGTATTTTCTCTTGGTCATGGGAATTCCGTGTGCCAAGTTTGGTCCAATTCCATCGTTGGTGGAGTTCAGAATGCTCTTTTATTGTAGGTGAACTATAAATTCCAGCAACTACAACGCCCAAGTGACGATATCAATCTCCCCCCCCCCCCCCAACCTCACTAGTATTCAAATTTGGTCATATCGGGTATTTGTGCTAAATTTGGTCCAGTGAATTAAAAGACATCCTGCAAATCAGATATTTACATGACGATTCCTAACAGCAGCAAAATGACAGTTATGAAGTAGCAACGAAAATAAGATTATGGTCAGGGGTCACCACAACATGAGGACCTGTATTATGGGGTTGCGGCACTAGGAAAGTTGAGAAACACCGAGATTATCAAAGGCAGCTTCGGCAGTGGCTCCTCCTCCTCCTTCTTTTCTGTCTCTCTCTCTTTCTCCTCCTCCCACTTTTAATCTTCTTTCATTCTTATTCTTCCCCTTCCTTTTATCCTTCCTCTTCCTCTTCTGTTTATTTGGATCCCACCTTTCCCTCAACCTCAGGTCACTTATTTTGTTGTGGTTGTTGTTGTTGTGTGCCTTGAAATCATTCCTAATTTATGGAGACCCTAAAGCAAACCTTTCATAGGCAACATTTCTCTAGAGCAGTGGTTCTCAACCTGAAGGGGTCGCGAGGGGGTGCCAGAGGGGTCGTCAAAGACCATCACAGACAGTATTTTCTGTTGGTCATGGGAGTTCTGTGTGGGAAGTTTGGCCTGATTCTATTGTTGGTGGGCTTCAGAATGCTCTTTGGTAGTAGGTGAACTATAAATCCCAGCAACTACAACTCCCCAATGTCAAGGTCTATTTCCCCCGAACTTCACCAGTGTTCACATTTGGGCATATTGAGTATTCGTGCAAAGTTTGATCCAGATCCATCATTGTTTGAGTCCACAATGTTCTCTGGAGGTAGGTGAACTGCAACTTCAAAACTCAAGGTCAATGCCCACCAAACCCTTCCAGTTATTTTTGTTGGTCATGGAAGTTCTATGTGCTAAGTTTGATTCAATTCCATCATTGGTGGAGTTCAGAATGCTCTTTGATTGTAGGTGAACTATAAATCCCAGCAACTACAACTCCCAATTGAACCAAACTTGCCAGTGTTCACATTTGGGCATACTGTATATTTGTGCCAAGTTTGGTCCAGATCTATTGTTGTTAGATTCCACAGTGCTCTCTGGATGTAGGCGAACTACAACTCTAAAACCCAAGGTCAATGCCCACCAAACCCTTCCAGCATTTTCTGTCAGTCATGAAAGTTCTGTGTGCCAAGTTTGGTTCAAGTCCATTGTTAGTGTAGTTCAGAATGCTCTTTGAATGTAAGTAAACTTCAACTCCCCCATGTCAAGGTCTATTTCCCCCAAACTTCACCAGTGCACATATTTGGGCATATTGAGTATTTGTGCCAAGTTTGGTACAGACCCATCATTGTTTGAGCCCACAGTGCTCTCTGGATGTAGCTGAACTACAACTCCCAAACTCAAGGTCAATGCCCACCAAACCCCATCCTCCCACCAATCCTCCCATCCCAACCCCACCAGTATTCAAATTTGGGCATATTGGGTATTTGTGCCAAATTTGGTCCAGTGAATGAGAATACATTCTGCATATCAGATATTTATATAACGATTCATACCAGTAGCAAAATTACAATTATGAAGTAGCAACGAAAATAATTTAATGGCTGGGGGTCACCACAACATGAGGAACTGTATTAAGGGGTCGCGGCATTAGGAACGTTGAGAACCACTGCTCTAGAGAGGGCTTGCTGTTCCCTTCTTTGAGGCCAAGAGAGTACCACTTGCCTTTGGCCATCCAGTGGGTTTCCCTGGCCAAGGAGGGGTTGAACTCGAGTCTCCAAGGCCCCATCTACACTGACATATAATACAGTTTGAATGTCATTGGTCATCTCTTACCCATCTTCTAACTCAAACCTGGGCCAACTTCAGCCCTCCAGGTGTTTTGAACTTCAGCTCCCACAATTCCTAACAGTCAGTAGGCTGTTAGGAATTGTGGGAGTTGAAGTCCAAAACACTTGGAGGGCTGAAGTTTGCCCATGCATGTCCCTTCTTAGCTTCTGGTACCTTTAGGGTATTTAGACTACACTGGAAGGATTGATTGCTATCTATTTCTCAATGGATGTCTGTACCTGGAAATCCGCACCTGCATAGTTGAGGAGCGTCTATCCTTTTTGGATTGGCCCTGCTTAAAGGGACACTCCCCAAACTTGGAACTGAAGGAACACTGTTTGACTAACCATGTCCTAGTTCAGAAAACCTCAGGCCCTTTCATAAAACACGATTAGAGCCCTAGGATTCCATTGTTGCAGCCAGGGTTTTGCAGTTTGGGGTGGGTAATAAAGTGCGGGGACAATGCCCGGCTCGAGAGCAGTACGTGTGAAAAGGATATTGGAGTCCTCGTGGACAACAAGTTAAACATGAGCCAACAATGTGATGTGGCGGCAAAAAAAGCCAATGGGATTTTGGCCTGCATCAATAAGAGCATAGTGTCTAGATCTAGGGAAGTCATGCTACTCCTCTATTCCGCTTTGGTTAGACGACACCTGGAATATTGTGTCCAATTCTGGGCACCACAATTCAAGAGAGATATTGACAAGCTGGAATGTGTCCAGAGGAGGGCGACTAAAATGATCAAGGGTCTGGAGAACAAGCCCTATGAGGAACGGCTTAAGGAGCTGGGCATGTTTAGCCTGAAGAAGAGAAGGCTGAGATGAGATATGATAGCCATGTATAAATATGTGAGAGGAATCCACAGGGAGGAGGGAGCAAGCTTGTTTTCTGCCTCCCTGGAGACTAGGATGTAGAACAATGGCTTCAAACTACAAGAAAGGAGATTCCATCTGAACATGAGGAACAACTTCCTGACTGTGAGAGTCGTTCAGCAGTGGAACTCTCTGCCCTGGAGTGTGGTGGAAGCTCCTTCCTTGAAAGCTTTTAAAAAGGGGCTGGATGGCCATCTGCTGGGGGTGATTTGAATGCAATATTCCTGCTTCTTGGCAGGGGGTTGGACTGGATGGCCCATGAGGTCTCTTCCAACTCTTTGATTCTATGATTCTATGATTACTTAGTATTCTCCACGGAGGAGTAAGAGTCCCCCCCCCCAAAAAAAAAACCCCTATAATTCTCAGGATGTTGTGGGACATTGTCTCGGGGTTATAGGATAAACATCAGATGCATGTATACCCTTATTTTCCAAGCATGCCTCCCACATTCAAGGAAACACCAACTGGGCTTTGCAATGCCTTCAAAGGCCTGGCTACGCTTTGCATCCAAGGGTGGGGCTGAATTCCAAGAGAGGAAGGGTCCCGCAGAGCAGAGCGGATGCAGACCAAAGCAACGTTCTTTTCCAAGAAGTGTTTCCTTGAAAGCCCATTTCCCCTCATTGTGAGCAGGGACTGCGTAGGTTCACCAAGGACGAAGGACGGAAGGAAGCCACTCAAAAGTAGGCCAGAAGGCTCGCCTAAGGAAGGAGAAGGGTTCAAAGGGGTGAGTTAGGAAGGGAGAGAGCAAGGAATCTGAACACTAGCAAAAGAAGAGATTTGGAGGAGACTGCAAGTCCCTAAGAATCTACCAATCAGCATTTTCACACAGTTTAGTTTTCATAATAAGGGTCTGGAGAACAAGCCCTATGAGGAGCGGCTTAAGGAACTGAGCATGTTTAGCCTGAAGAAGAGAAGGCTGAAAGGAGATATGATAACCATGTATAAAAATGTGAGAGGAAACCACAGGGAGGAGGGAGCAAGCTTGTTTTCTGCTTCCTTGGACACTAGGACATGGAACAATGGCTTCAAACTACAAGAGAGGAGATTCCATCTGAACACGAGGAAGAACTTCCTGACTCTGAGAGCCATTCAGCAGTGGAACTCTCTGCCCCAGAGTGTGGAGAGGCTCCTTCTTTGGAAGCTTTTAAACAGAGGCTGGATGGCCATCTGTCAGGGGTGATTTGAATGTAACATTTCTGCTTCTTGGCAGGGGGTTGGACTGGATGGCCCATGAGGTCTCTTCCAACTCTTTGATTCTATGATTCTATAATAGGCCTTCACAACAATATAGATAGATAGATATAGATATAAATATAGATAGGACTACAACACCCAACATCCACAAATAGGGGAGTCAATGACTGAAACTAAATGCAACTTGACCCCACTTTAACTGTCATGGTTCAATGATATGGAATCATGGAAGTAGTCGCTTTAAGCCAACATTTCTCAACCGGGGGGTCAGGACCCCTGAAGGGGTCATGAAGGGTTGTCAGAGGGGTCACCAAAGACCATCAGAAAACACAGTATTTTCTGTTGGTCATGGGGGTTCTGTGTAGGAACTTTGGCCCCATTCTATCGATGGTGGGGTTCAGAATGCTCTTTGATTGTAAGTGAACTATAAATCCCAGCAACCACAACTCCTAAAGGTCTATTTTCCCCAAACTCCACCAGTGTTTACATTTGGGCATATTGAGCATTCGTGCCAAGTTTGGCCCAGATCCATCATTGGGTACGTCCACAGTGCTCTCTAGATGTAGGTGGACTACAACTCCAAAACCCAAGGTCAATGCCCACCAAACCCTTCCAGAATTTTCTATTGGGCATGGGAGTTCTGTGTGCCAAGTTTGGTTCGATTCCATTGTTGGTGGAGTTCAGAATGTTCTTTGATTGTAGGTGAACTATAAATCCCAGCAACCACAACTCCTAAATGTCAAGGTCTATTTCCCCCAAACTCCACCAGTGTTTACATTTGGGCATATTGAGCATTCGTGCCAAGTTTGGCCCAGATCCATCATTGAGTGCGTCCACAGTGCTCTCTAGATGTAGGTGGACTACAACTCCAAAACTCAACATCAATGCCCACCAAACCTTTCCAGTTTTTTTCTTGGTCATGGGAATCCTGTTGCCATGTTTGGTTCAATTCCATTGTTGGTAGAGTTCACAATGTTCTTTGATGGTAGGTGAACTAGAAATCCCAACAACTACAACTCCCAAATGGCAAAATCAATCCCCTCAACCCCACCATTACTCAAATTTGGGTGTATTGGGTATGTGTGCCAAATTGAGTCCAATGAATGAAAATATATCCTGAATATCAAATATTTACATTACGATTCATAACAGTAGTAAAATTACAGTTATGAAGTAGCAACAAAAATAATTTTATGTTTGGGGGTAACCATGACATGAGGGATTGCATTAGGAAGGTTGAGAAACACTGCTTTAGGCAGCCTGCTCTGCCAAACAGTGCCAGAGACTTACCAAACTACAACTCCCATGATCATGTCGTACTGCATAATATTAGAGTTTGTCATCCCAGTCTAACAAGGAAGGTATGGCCTCATAGTTTGAGGGTTGGTCTACTCCTCTGGAGAAAACAGTTCAAATCCTTGCTTGGCTATGAAAATCCAGTGGCAAGTCACACACTCTTATCCTCAGAAAGAAAACTTTCAGACCGACGCAAATTAAACCTGGCTTGATGGCACTCAACAACAGCATATACGTTATGCTGTGTCTCTAAGCTGTTCTTAGCCAAGGATGGCAAGCCTTGTCGTCGTCAGACTAAAAGTCCCAGCCAGCCTATGGTAAAGAGTGCTGGGAGTTGTGATCCAACACTTATCTCAAGCGTAGCATCTCTGCCATTGCTAAGCAGTTCCATCTAGTGGTCTCTCTAAGTAACGCAGATCATACTGTAGTAATTGAATACTCTGTTTACTCGAATGTAATGCTCACTTTTTTTTGTCTAACTTACCTTGCCGAAATTTGGATGCACATATTTGCATAATACAATAATCTTAGTGCTGAGCCAAAGCAAAAGGGGAAGATGTTTCAGGGGATGCAAAATGGGGGACAATGCCTGGCTTGAGAGCAGTACGTGTGAAAAAGATCTTGGAGTCGTTGTGGACAACAAGTTAAACATGAGCCAACAATGTGATGTGGCGGCAAAAAAAGCCAATGGGATTTTGGCCTGCATCAAGAGGAGCATAGCTTTCTAGATCTAGGGAAGTCATGCTATCCCTCTATTCCGCTTTGGTTAGACCACACCTGGAATATTGTGTCCAATTCTGGGCACCACAATTCAAGAGAGATATTGACAAGCTGGAATGCGTCCAGAGGAGGGCGACTAAAATTAGAAAGGGTCTGGAAAACAAGCCCTATGAGGAACGGCTTAAGGAGGTGGGCATGTTTAGCCTGAAGAAGAGAAGGCTGAGAGGAGATATGATAGCCATGTATAAATATGTGAGAGGAAGCCACAGGGAGGAGGGAGCAAGCTTGTTTTCTGCTTCCCTGGAGACGAGGACACGAAACAATGGCTTCAAACTACAAGAAAGGAGATTCCATCTGAACATGAGGAAGAACTTCCTGACTGTGAGAGCCGTTCAGCAGTGGAACTCTCTGCCCCGGAGTGTGGTGGAGGCTCCTTCTTTGGAAGCTTTTAAACAGAGGCTGGATGGCCATCTGTCAGGGGTGATTTGAATGCAATATTCCTGCTTCTTAGCAGGGGGTTGGACTGGATGGCCCATGAGGTCTCTTCCATCTCTTTGATTCTATGATTCTGTGATGCATCTGGAGTCCCTATTTGAGAGACGTCACCTCAAATTTAATTGCCATGGCTCAATGCTATACAAACCTGGGATTTGAAGTTTGATGAGACATCCACATTCTTCCGAAGTGAAGGCTCAAGATCTTGTAAAACTACAGTCCCGTGACTGCATAGCATTGAACCAAGGCAGTTAAAGAGCCCTTCCACACAACCACATAACCCAGAATATCAAGGCAGAAAATCCCACATCTGCTTTGAGCTGGGTTATCAGAGTCCACACTGACATATATTCCAGTTCGAAGCAGATAATGTTGAAGTCGAGTATGTCCCCCCCCCCCCAAAAAAAGGGGGATGATAACTTATAGTTCTGCAAAGGGCAAGGGTACCAGACTGAACAAAGGGGTTAAGTTTTGGTCAATTTGTCAAGACACTAGCAACAACAAGGACCCCATGAGGCTTTCAGGGAAGAGCCTGGCCTTGGGGTCCCAGTCCTTGGAGGAAGTTATAGTTTCCCAAGGACTAAGGACCAGCTTGATCTTGGCGCTGCAAGAATCCATTCCTTGGCTCAGTGGAGATCACTTTTGTGACTGTTGGACTTTCTTCAATTTCTTTTTGGCTCTAATGAACTCTAATGAACTCATTTTCACATCTGAACTTCCCCAGTAAGAACTATGGACACATGTTTTATTAAAATTATTATTTTAATCAATTTCTCTGGCAGGCAGGGTGTGGGAAGGGATGCTTCATATGAATTTCTTTGGATTCCTATATTTCCCCATATATTTTTCCTTATTTTTGCCCTGGCACCCAACCCATCGCCCCTTCCCCTCCCTCTGGGGAAACTCAATCAAGGAAGCTGCCAGCTGTGTTGAAAAGGTCATTCAGCGGTCCCAAAACACCCATATCTTGGAACTCTTGCATGGACAATAGAACTTGAAATTCCTATTTGATTTCGGAGTTGGGCCCGTCAAACTCGAATTTCCTTTGGCGAACTTTTTGATCATTTCACAATGGGAGCGAGACGACTCTCGGGAGGTCACCTTCCCCAACTTTGTTTACTTCTTTCAAAACTCGTCATAGCAAACATCCACCCCAAGCCTCACCTTTGTGCCTTATCTGATCATAGCAGGAAAACTTGGCTCAAGTAATCAACACCAATCATCCACCCATCACATAATAATAGAAGTTGGTTTCTCTAGCTGGCCGATTTCCTGGACGCAGGAAACTCAGGACATTGGAATTCCATAATCCTATCATAGACGCTTTGTTTCTTTTCTGTCCTGCCTCCCTCTTCCTGATTCGCTGAAGCGCCAGAGTGGTGGGAGGTTCCTGATAGGCTCCCGTGCGGAGGAGGAGCTCTGTGATTGGTCCTGGCGAGGGGGGGATGGCTGAGTCTCCTCCCAGCTGTTATCCGACCAGCCAATCACTAGCGAGCTGGACGGGAAGCGGGAATTTTGAAATTTTCAAACCTTTAAATTGCTATAAAATGCCTCTGATCTCTGTAACCACATGCTCTGTAGGCGAATGATTGCTACACTGCATCCTTTTCAGCTGAATCGCTAATAAAAACACCTCGGTGCCGCTTCTTCTATTTTGGTGAGGTTTATTTCAAATTTTTAATTTAATAAAATTGCTGAAATCAGGCTTCTCTAGCTCGCCAAAGTAGTGATCCCTCTTTGGTGGGGTCCCAGGGTCCCTCCTCCTGGGGAAGACCCTCCTAAAGTTCCTATCGGCTTCAATGTGGGATTTTATTCAGCTGTGTGGGAGGGACCCTAGTGAATTCATTGTATACAGCATACATGCATCCAAGGTTTTCCTTTAACGTTGCTGGAATCTTTGGTGCTTGAACACTTTTGTTTTTAAAGAAGGAATCCTAATCAAGCAGTAACTGTAATGCGCATGTTTTTTGGCCAAATTACAAAGAGTGCACATTTTGCCATTGCACATCACATTCGGCAGCAAATACTTTTTTGGTTTCAGTGTTTTGAAAATGGAGGTGGACATTAGGTAAAAGTAAAGGTAGTCCCCTGACATTAAGTCCAGTCATGTCTGACTCTGGGGTGTGGTGCTCATCTCCATTTCTAAGCCGAAGAGCCAGCGTTGTCTGTAGACACCTCCAAGGTCATGTGGCTGGCATGACTGCATGGAGCGCTGTTACCTTCCCGCCGGAGCGGTACCTATTGATCTACTCACATTTGCATGTTTTCGAACTGCTAGGTTGGCAGAAGCTAGGGCTGACAGCAGAAGCTCACGCCGCTCCCTGGAATCGAACCTGCGACCTTTCGATCAACAAGCTCAGCAGCTCAGTGCTTTAACCCACTGCGCCACCGGGGGCTCCGATGTCAGTAAGTATGGTAGTGTTGAGGAGTGATCACAAGCACCATCACCAGGCTTTCTCTTTACTCCTGTCTTCCAGGACTACGAGTACCCCCTTCACTCTCATGGGGCGCCTTACCAGAAGAACGACCGTTGCCCTCCTCCGCCGCAGACGCTGCCCGACCGCGCGTGCGAAGTGCCCAGCTGCCGCTCCGACTCTGAGTGTGAGAGGCACAAGCGCTGCTGCTACAACGGCTGCATCTATGCCTGCTTGGAGTCGGTGCCGCCACCACCAGGTACAGCCACCTGTCCATTTTCCATGTGGGAGGTTGCCTTTGGGGCCTGATTCAAGGGTCCTCCAAAGCAGGGGTCCTCAAACTAAGGTCCAGAATGGGGTTGGACTGGGTAGCCCTTGGGTTCTCTTCCGACTTTATGATTCTAAGTCAATCCTTATTATTATTTACTGTTTTCACTAACAGCAGCAAATCTGGGAATATATCCCCAGTGGAAACAAAGGTTCTATTTGCACTTTTGCATTGCAATTTGGTCTCTTTTGCAAAGTCCTAGATTGGCTGGTGCAGCCGAAGCCGCGCTGGCTGGGAGGGAATGGCTGGCTGCTGGATGGACCTGAGGAAGTTTTACAAGGTAAGGAAAAAATAGGCATTTTTAAATAAATATAAAAAGGTAAGACTTTGGTGGATGCAATGCCAATAGAATGGTGAATCCGCTCTGGATTGTCACCCAAATATTCAAGGCCTTGATGTAGCAAAAAATGTCAATCCAAACAAACTGTTTAGCTAGGAAATCTGTGTACAATTTTGCAAATGTCCAAAAACACACTTGACAATCTTGACACTTGATTTTTTTTAATTTTTGCATGCAAGATACAGAGTACAGAAAACTCTGTATTGTATTCCACTACAGAGTTTCAATATGTTAGATTACATCCAGGACTAAAATCATTTGTCTTTTTGGATGGCGTTGTTAATATCCATCAAGTCAAATTGGACTTGTGGTTTATTTATTTATCATGTCAGAAGTGAATTGAGAATATAATTATAATGTATATAAAAAAACTCACAAAGTTAAAAACTTAGCATTATGCTAAATTTCCTTTGACCAGTAGTTGGCCACTTGGAGTGCCTCTGGGGTGGCTGTGAGAAGGTCCTCCATTGTGCTCAGACTGCATTGTAGTAAGTGGTCTGTGGTTTGCTCTTCCCACACTCACATGTCGTGGACTCCACTTTGTGGCTCCATTTCTTAAACTTGGCTCTGCATCTCATGACGCCAGAGCGAAGCCTGTTCAGCGCCTTCCAAATCGTCCACTCTTCTGTGTGCCTAGGGGGGAGTCTCTCACCCAGTCTCAGTCACTGGTCTAGGTTCTGGGTTTTGGCCTGCCACTTTTGGACTCTCACTTGCTGAGGCTTTCCTGCAAGTGTATCTGTAGATCTTAGGAAACTGTTTCTTGATTAAAGTTGTTAGCATGCTGTGATATCCGAACAGAGGATGGGCTGGCCTTAGTCCTTTCATTACAAGCTGCTCCTTCCTGGTGAATGTCAGATGGTGCAATGCCAGCTAAACAGTGTAATTTCTCCAGTGGTGTAGGTTGCAGACAGCCTGTGATAATGCGGCATGTCTCATTAAGAGCCGCATCCACAGTTTTAATGTGGTGAGATGTATTCCATACTGGGCATGCGTACTCAGCAGCAGAGTAGCAGAGCGCAAGGGCAGATGTCTTCACTGTGTCTGTTTGTGATTCTCCAGGTTGCGCCAGTATTATGTTATTTCTAGCATCCACTTTTTGTTGATAGTCAAGCAGTGCTTCTTGTAAGTCAAAGCATGGTCCAGAGTGACACCCAAATATTTAAGTGTGCTGTAATGCTCCAGTGGGATTCCTTCCCAGGTCATCCTTAGAGCTCAAGATGCTTGTCTGTTCTTAAGGTGAAAAGCACACGTCTGTGTTTTAGATGAATTGGGAATCAGCTGGCTTTCGCAGTAATAGGCAGTAAGAGTACCTAAAGCTTTGGAGAGCTTCTATTCAACCATTTCAAAGTTCCCTGCTCAAGCAGTGATTGCACAATCATCAGTTTAGATGAAACTCTTTGTCCCTTCTGGCAGTGGCTGATCATCTGTGTAGATGTTAAACACTGATGGAGCAAGCACGCTCCTCTGAGGTAGGCTATTCTTTTTCCTCCATCTGCTTCTCTGGCCCTGGAACTCAACAAAGAAGCTCCTGTTTTGTAGCAGATTTCCTATGAAGTGGGTGAGATGGCAGTTCTTTGTGATATTGTGATTTTTTTCTCAGGAGAAGGCGATGATTTACTGTATCATAAGCTGCTGACAGCACCTGTAATCTGCTGACTTTCAAAGCCATCTTCTCTGTGCTGAGTCAGGTTCAGCACTTGTGATATGTAGTTTTTCCCTTTCCTGAAACCAGCTTGCTGTGGGATCATAAATGACTTGTGGTGACCATATGAATAAGGAACCTCCACATCACCTTGTTGTTATTAGCTCTGTTTAGGTTTTGTCGATTCCAGGCCATAGGTTCCTTGGTGAGATCTATCCACCTATGATTTTCTCTTTTCCTTTTGCCTTCTACCTTATTAAGTACATTATCTTTTCAAGCAAGCTATGCCTTCTTATATGTCCAAAGTACAAACAGCAGTCTCAGTTTAGTCATCTTGGATTCTATGGAAAGCTCAGGTTTGCTCTAAAACCTATTTATTTGTCTTTTTTGTCCAGCCACGGTATTCATAGAACTGGGTTGTTGTAGGTTTTTCTGGGCTATATGGCCATGTTCTGGAGGCATTTTCTCCTGACGTTTCGCCTGCATCTATGGCAAGCATCCTCAGAGGTAGTGAGGTCTGTTGGAAGTAGGAAAATGGGTTTATATATCTGTGGAACGACCAGGGTGGGGCAAAGAACTCTTGTCTGCTGGAGCTAGATGTGAATGTTTCAACTGACCACCTTATTTAATGGCTTGGAATTTCCTGAGTGGGATCTTTTGTTGAGAGTGATTTGATGTGCCTGATTGTTTACTCTCTGTTGTTTTGCTGTTGTAATTTTTGAGTTTTTTAATACTGGTAGCCAGATTTTGTTCATTTTCATGGTTTCTTCCTTTCTGTTGAAATTGTCCAAATGCTTGTGGATTTCAATGGCTTCTCTGTGTAGCCTGACATGGTGGTTGTCCAAGTGGTCCAGCATTTCTGTGTTCTCAAATAATATGCTGTGTCCAGGCTGGTTCATCAGGTGCTCTGCTATGGCTGACTTCTCTGGTTGAAGTAGTCTGCAGTGCCTTTCATGTTCCTTGATTCGTGTTTGGGCATCGCTGCGTTTGGTGGTCCCTATGTAGACTTGTCCACAGCTGCATGGAATACGGTAGACTCCTGCAAAGGTGAGAGGATCCTTCTTGTCCTTTGCTGAATATAGTATTTGTTGGATTTTCTTCGTGGGTCTGTAGGTGGTTTGTATGTTGTGTTTCCTCATCAACTTCCCTATGCGGTCAGTGGTTCCCTTAATGCAGTGGTTCTCAACCTGGGGGTCGGGACCCCTAGGGGGGTCATGAGGGGGTGTCAGAGGGGTCGCCAAAGACCATCACAAAACACAGTATTTTCTGTTGGTCTTCGGGGTTCTGTGTGGGAAGTTTGCCCCAATTCTGCCATTTGTGGGGTTCCGAATGTTCTTTGATTGTAAGTGAACTATAAAACCCAGCAACTACAACTCCCAAATGTCAAGGTCTATTTTCCCCAAATGCTACCAGTGTTCACAATTGGGCATATTGAGTGTTCTTGCCCAGTTTGGTCCAGATCCATCATTGTTTGAGTCTCCAGTGCTCTTTGGATGTAGGTGAACTACCACTCCAAAACTCAAGGTCAATGCCCATCAAATCCTTCACGTATTTTCTGGTTCAAGTTTGGTTCAATAGTATCACTGGTAAAGTTCAGAATGCTCTTTGATTTTAGGTGAACTATAAATGAAAGCAACTACAACTCCCAAATGACATAATCAATCCCTCACCCAATTTGGGTATTTGTACCAAATTTGTGAATGAAAATACATCCTGCATATTGGATATATACATTACAGTTCATAACAGTAGCAAAATTACAGTTATGATGCAGCAATGAAAATAATGTCATGGTTGGGAGTCACCACAACATGAGAAAGTGTATTAAGGGGTCACGGCATTAGGAAGTTTGAGAAGCACTGCCTTAATGTATGGCAAGAACACTTTTCCTCTGGGTGGATTCACAGAACTCTTCTCCATCAATATATTTCAAATGAGTTGATCTTCTTTCCTTTTACAACCATGCAAAGAAATATTTCTGAAACAACTCCCAGCTGTCCTGGGCAATGGTGAGAAAGGTTGGGAGCTGAGATCCATCCACATCTACAAAGTTGAGTGATTCCTGGTGGATCTGATGGAGTTTTGGTCCCTCTACTTTGCGTCTCCTTCGGGGGAGATAAAGCGGAGTAATCGTCATCATCATCCTGCTCACCATTCGCTCTGATGTTTCTTCTCATAGCGGAAGCCTGCAGCACCACTGAAGATGGAGATGAGCCGCTCCACTGTCCAACGGGATATGAATGCCACATCATTAACCCTGGTAACGCGGCAGAAGGCATCCCCAATCGGGGCCAGTGCATCAAGTTGCGTGGAAACTCTGGTATTTATTTATATAGATTCTATTTATATAGATTCTGCTTTCACTTTCCTGCATGTCATGCTTGGGAACACTAGGTGTCTCACTGTGCAAAGAGCCTTGGGAAAGGGAAGTGAGTTTTCCCGTGCACTTCTGTTCGGAGCTCCAAATTATCGTTGCATCTTTTTAGTGTGCAGGTGCCTTCGAGTCTCCTGTGGACCCATTGCAATTACATACATTTCAAAAGGTTTTCTCAGGCTCTGTTTCTTAACAAGACAGGAAAATACCGAACTCATGTTTTGCTGTCAATGCATTAATTGCTATTTGGGGAGTTGCTTAAACTTACTTTGCTTTTTTTCCTTCTCCAGATGGATGGAATCTAAGGCCTAAACATTACAAGGAATATTTTGGTAAGACTCCAGGATCCAAACCATGCTTGCCTGATTTGCTAAGAATGGGATTCATATATAGAGATAACCCGTCAATATGCCTGTTAAGGAAACTGTATCTGTATTCAATGTGATTAACATACAACTGCTTTAAATTCAGTTGGTGTTCTCATATTGTCTGTATCCAACAGAAGGTGAAGAAAGAGCAGGTATGGGCAAACTTTGGCCCTCCCTCCAGGTGTTTTGGACTTCAACTCCCTCCATTCCTGGCCTCAGACTCCTTCGTTTTCCCCCTCAGCCGCTTAAGCTTCCTCTTCATCTTGGAAAGAAGTGACAAGTGGAGTGCCGCAGGGTTCCGTCCTGGGCTTAGTCCTGTTCAACATCTTTATTAATGACTTAGAAGAAGGGCTAGAAGGCAGGATCATCAAGTTTGCAGACGACACCAAATTGGGAGAGATAGCCAATACTCCAGAGGACAGGAGCAGGATTCAAAATGATCTTGACAGATTAGAGAGATGATTGGCCAAAACTAACAAAATGAAGTTCAACGGGGACAAATGCAAGATACTCCACTTTGGCAGGAAAAACAAAATGCAAAGATACAGAATGGGGGACTCCTCGCTCGAGAGCAGTACGTGTGAAAAAGATCTTAGAGTCCTCATGGACAACAAGTTAAACATGAGCCAACAATGTCATGTGGTGGCAAAAAAAGCCAATGGGATTTTGGCCTGCATCAATAGGAGCATAATGTCTAGATGTAAGGAAGTCATGCTACCCCTCTATTCTGCTTTGGTTAGACCACACCTGGAATATTGTGTCCAATTCTGGGCACCACAATTCAAGAGAGATGTTGACAAGCTGGAATGTGTCCAGAGGAGGGTGACTAAAATGATCAAGGGTCTGGAGAACAAGCCCTATGAGGAGCAGCTTAAGGAGCTGGGCATGTTTAGCCTGAAAAAGAGAAGGCTGAGAGGAGATATGATAGCCATGTATAAATATGTGAGAAGAAGCCACAGGGAGGAGGGAGCAAGCTTGTTTTCTGCTTCCTTGGAGAGTAGGACGCAAAACAATGGCTTCAAACTACAAGAGAGGAGATTCCATCTGAACATGAGGAAGAACTTCCTGACTGTGAGAGCCATTCAGCAGTGGAACTCTCTGCCCCAGAGTGTGGTGGAGGCTCCTTCTTTGGAAGCTTTTAAACAGAGGCTGGATGGCCATCTGTCAGGGATGATTTGAATGCAATATTCCTGCTTCTTGCCAGGGGGTTGGACTGGATGGCCCATGAGGTCTCTTCCAACTCTTTGATTCTATGATTCTATGATTCTAGGGGGAAAAGGAAGGGGCCTGAGGCCAGGAATGGTGGGAGTTGAAGTCCAAAACACCTGGAGGGAGGACCAAAGTTTGCCCATACCTGCTGTAGAGATACTCTGAAAGTCCTAGAGATTTTTAGAGAGAACATATTAAATCTGCTAAATGCACTTGGAATGTTGTTCTTTTCTGATCTGCACATTATTTCTTTGCAGGAGGCAGTTCCAACAACGTGGTGGGTTATGTGAAGCAGCAACAGAAGCACCTTGGCTAATTCTATCCAGGCGACAAGGCGAATTCTCCCAGTGAATGAATTGTGGAGTGGGAAGGAATGGGTACAACACAGTTTGGAGTTAAGGCATCTCCCTTATGGTCTCGGACTTTGGTTTCCTCCTTCTAGCATCCTTCTCATTTAGCCTTGCTCTCCTTGTTTCTCATGACTACAAAACTAGCCCAAGGACCTCATCATTCCCATCCCATTGTTAACAACCTTGGTAAGCAATTGTGTCTTGGTGAAGTTACTTCTTTGGACTCCCTGCCACCTAAGAGGTTCTGGAGTTCAACAAAGTAACATTCCCAAACTCCATTCTAGCAATGGGACGTTTGGGGTTGCTGTGAGTTTTCCAGGCTGTATGGCCATGTTGCAGTAGCATTCTCTCCTGAAGTTTCACCTGCATCTGTGAGGAGCCTCTGGTGGCGCAGTGGGTTAAACCCCTGTGCCGGCAGGACTGAAGACCGACAGGTCGCAGGTTCGAATCCGGGGAGAGGCGGATGAGCTCCCTCTTTCAGCTCTAGCTCCTCATGCGGGGACATGAGAGAAGCCTCCCACAAGGATGATAAAAACATCAAATCATCCAGGCGTCCCCTGGGCAACGTCCTTGCAGATGGCCAATTCTCTCACATCAGGAGTCACTCCTGACACAACAAAAAAAACCTGCATCTGTGGCTAATGTCATCCTCAGAAGACTGTTGGCAGTGAGGCAAGTGTAGTATACCTGTGGAATAATGTTACCTGTGCAATTATGTTAGCCCCAGTGTCTGCCAACCTAGCATGTCAAAAACATGCAAATGTGAGTAGATCAATAAGTACTGCTTTGGCATGAAGGTTACGGTGCTCCATGCAGTCATGCTGGCCAAACAGATAAGGAAGAAAGAACCCTGGTCTGTTTGAAGCAAGTGTGAATGTTGCAGTTAGCAAGCTTGATTAGCATTGAGTAGCCCTGCAGCTGCACAGCCTGGCTGTTGCTATCTGGGGAGATCCTTTGTTTGGGAGGTGTCATCTGGCACCTTATTGTTTCATAGAATCATAGAGTTGGAAGAGACCTCATGAGCCATCTAGTCCAACCCCCTGCCAAGAAGCAGGAAAATCGCATTCAAAGCACCCCTGACAGATGGCCATCCAGTCTCTGTTTAAAAGCCTCCAAAGAAGGAGCCCCCGCCACACTCCGGGGCAGAGAGTTCCACTGCTGAACAGCTCTCACGGTCAGGAAGTTCTTCCTTATGTTCAGATGGAATCTCCTTTCATAGAATCATAGAATCATAGAGTTGGAAGAGACCTCATGAGCCATCTAGTCCAACCCCCTGCCAAGAAGCAGGAATATTGCATTCAAATCACCCCTGACAGATGGCCATCCAGCCTCTGTTTAAAAGCTTCCAAAGAAGGAGCCTCCACCACACTCCGGGGCAGAGAGTTCCACTGCTGAACGGCTCTCACAGTCAGGAAGTTCTTCCACATGTTCAGATGGAATCTCCTCTCTTGTAGTTTGAAGCCATTGTTCCGCGTCCTAGTCTCCAGGGAAGCAGAAAACACGTTGCACCCTCCTCCCTGTGGCTTCCTCTCACATATCTATACATGGCTATCATATCTCCTCTCAGCCTTCTCTTCTTCAGGCTAAACATGCTCGGCTCTTTAAGCCACTCCTCATAGGGCTTGTTCTCCAGACCCTTGATCATTTTAGTCGCCCTCCTCTGGACACATTCCAGCTTGTCAACATCCAGCTTGTGGAAGTTGAAGTGCAAAACACCTGGACCCAAGTTTAGCCATGGCTGCTCCAAATGGTGAAGGTGCCATCCACAAATCTGTCAGGAGAGAATGCTGCTGAAACATGGCCATATAGTACAAAAAACTCACAGCAACCCAGTGATTCTGTCCATGAAAGCCTTCGACAACACAATGGTACTTTCTCTGCCTTCTTTAAGGATGTCCTTGTGTCATTTTGGTGTGGGAAGATGACCTCTTGTGGCATGCCGGGTTTCAGTAACTGGGTGCCTATCAACCGCATGGCTGCCAGTCCGGTTTCGGTGCCTCAACATTTCATGTCAGTGTCACCCTCATTGTACTGTACTTCCTTATCATTCTTGCTGGAACGCATATGGGAAACTGAGTCACAGAGTCACAAAAGGGACACTGGATAAGCACAGGCATGTTGGTTTATCACTACACAGGAGTCTTCAATGCTCTTCGGATTTATGGTTCGCAAAGTCATCATTTTGAGTGGTATTAAAGTTGCTATTTGGAACAATATTCCTGTCTCATTCTACATGCTTCACCTTTAACCATCCCGGTAATCAGAAAATACCACAATGTATTTGAAGGTAATAGATCATACAACATACCCTGACATATTGAAAGAGGACGATCGTATCGTCTCTTTGCCAATCTGAACTTGCCCAACTCCCTCCCTCGACCTTTCCTTAAATGCTTTGTTCCCAGTACCTTTTATTGTTCACAACGTCCTCCTCTGAATAGGCTCCAACTTGTCTATATCCTTCTTAAAATGAAGTGAACATGGTTTGAGTGTGGGAAGAGGATTCTGGAGAACAGGGTTTATTTATTTATTTGGGGTGCTTCTATCCCGCCCTTCTCAACCCCCTGGAGGGACTCAAGGCAGCTTACAAAAGGCATAATTCAATGCCTAACAATTCACAAAATACAATACAATACACAATACACAAATTTACCATGTAATGTCAACAGTTATAACTAATTAAAACAATCAAACAGTATACTAGCAGCAATAAAATCATCTTGTGGTCAATGTTCACCAATTCATATTCCGTAAACCATCTAGCATCGCCATTGTCCTTTCCTACTCTGGTCGTCATTGGTTGTCTTTGTCCATCTGCCAGCTTCCCCGAAGGCCTGGTCCCACATCCAGGTTTTTAGCTTCCTTCTGAAAGAGAGGAGAGATGTTGATGACCTAATCTCCCCTGGGAGTGCATTCCACAGGCGAAGGGCCACCACTGAGAAGGCCCTGTCCCTCGTCCCCACCAGTCTCGCTTGTGATAAAGGTGTGGCCGAGAGCAGGGCCCCCTCAGCAGATCTTAAACTCCGAGGTGGGACGTAGAAGGAGATACGTTCGGACAGGTACGCTGGGCTGGAGCCGTAAAGGGTTTTGTAGGTCAAAACCAGCACTTTGAATTGTACTCGGAACTGGATCGGCAGCCAGTGGAGCTGACATAACAGAGGGGTGGTATGCTCCCTGTATGATGCTCCGGTGAGTAATCTAGCCGCCGCCCGTTGGAGTAATTGAAGTTTCCAAACAGTCTTCAAAGGCAACCCCACGTAGAGCGCATTGCAGTAATCTATTCGAGATGTAACAAGAGCGTGGACCACAGTGGCCAGATCCGACTTCCCAAGGTATGGGCGCAGCTAGTTTTAATTGTGCAAAAGCTCTCCCAGCCACCACTGCATGTTTTTGAACTACTAGGTTGGCAGAAGCTGGGGCTAACAGCGGGAGCTCACCCCACTCTCCAGATTCGAACTGGTGACCTTTCGGTCAGCAAGTTCAGCAGCTTTAGTCGTTTAACCCAATGGGCTTCCAGAGGCTCCCAGGACAAACAACAACATCCAAAAGCCAAGAAATGCCTTGCCCTGCCCCAAAGCCCCTTGCATTGAAGGAGACTGGCACCAGGTTAAAAACAATTCTTTCTATGGGATCCTATGGTTCTGCACCAAACCCCATAGGGAGTGATCCAGGTTACAACCATTGCTTTCCATGGGATGGTGTTGATCTGCATCAAAGCCCATAGGAGACAAGAGACTGGGCAATGAAACAGGGCAGGAACCTTTTGATAGTTGTAATCTGCTCTGAGTCTCCCATTGGGGTGAGATTGGACGATAAATAAATACATAAATAAATAGTTCCCCTCCCACCTGTTTCTCAGTTGTAAAGATAGGAGCAAAGGGCAGTAAGAGCTCTGAACAGGATGGCTGGCCTGTGTTCAGCGTTCCCTCCTTTCAGGATACTTCTGTCTCTTTTCAACCCCGGAACATGTGATGAGCTCCATGCTTCTCTCTACTCCTTGGAAAGCGGCTGAAGGGTCCTACGACTGGGAAATGTCTCCAAGTGATAAGGCGGCAAAACTGAATCAAGTGACAACATGATGGGAAACATTGGTAACTGACTCTGGCATATTTTAACCTGTCAAAGGAGACAATGCCATGACTCTGTCCTTCTGTGTGAGGTGTCTTACTTCCTAAACTTAACCTAAAGAATTCACTGGTTTTACATTGCATGAGAATGGCACATTTTTCCATTTAGAAAAATGGTTGATTCCAGAACCTGTGTCCATTTCTATTTCCTCTTTGAGAAACAGATCAACCCAGGCTGTTTTGCTGAAGAGGCCTGAATTGTTTCCTGCTGCATGTGTTCCCCACAGAAACTCTCTGGAGTCCTACTTAGGACTCCTACCTGTTTTGCCACATGCCAGGTGCACCTTCGTACAGTGATTTGCACCTATTTCCTCTCTAGATAGGCATCTCTTTCATAGACAAAAGGGCAGTGTTTTGGTTCAGGACGAAAGGAAGATGCGGGCACTCTTGAGATTACTGCAGCTTAAGAACTGGGCCATTTCTTGTCAATAGCTTTCCTTATGGAGAAAAGTAACCCGGGGCAAGGAAGCACAGACCCTGAGGTGGAATCCAGCCCTCTGGGCTTCCCTTTCATGACCATTTAATGTTTTCTCTGGCTTTGGAAGGTTGCAGTGCAGCTCCTGATACTTAAGTAATGGTTGGGAGTAAGAGTTTGAAACTAGAATGATATTTTTGGCCCAAGGAGGTCCCTCAACGTTACCGCAACCAATCATCAGATGGGTTGAACAAAGATGGCTCCATCAACATGCAGAATTCAAAACGATCTTAACAGATTAGAGAGATGGGCCAAAACTAACAAAATGAAGTTCAGTGGAGACAAATGCAAGATACTCCACTTAGGCAGAAAAAATGAAATGCAAAAATATAGAATGGGGGACAATGTCTGGCTTGACTGCAGGACGTGAGAAAAAGATCTGACGTTCTGATCTCACACCGGTTCCATCCTGGGTGCGGTCCTGTTAAACATCTTTATTAATGATTTAGATGAAGGCTCAGAAGGCATGATGATCTAGTTTGCAGACGACACCAAATTGGGAGGGATAGCCAAGACTCCAGAGGACAGGAGCAGGATTCAAAACAATCTTGACAGATTAGAGAGATGGGCCAAAACTAACAAAATAAATCATAGAATCATAAAGTTGGAAGAGACCTCATGGGCCATCCAGTCCAACCCCCTGCCAAGAAGCAGGAATATTGCATTCAAATCACCCCTGACAGATGGCCATCCAGCCTCTGTTTAAAAGCTTCCAAAGAAGGAGCCTCTACCACACTCCGGGGCAGAGAGTTCCACTGCTGAACAGCTCTCACAGTCAGGAAGTTCTTCCTAATTTTCAGATGGAATCTCCTTTCTTGTAGTTTGAAGCCATTGTTCCGTGTCCTAGTCTCCAGGGAACCAGTACACAAGCTTGCTCCCTCCTCCCTGTGACTCCCTCTCACATATTTAACCCTCTCACACAACCCTAACGCAATCCCTAACCCCTAAGCCTAATCACCTCTCAGCCTTCTCTTCTTCAGGCTAAACATGCCCAGCTCCTTAAGCTGCTCCTATGAAGTTCAACAGGGACAAATGCAAGATACTCCATTTAGGCAGAAAAAATGAAATGCAAAGGTACAGAATGGGGGACAATGCCTGGCTCGAGAGCAGTACGCGTGAAAAAGATCTTGGAGTCCTCGTGGACAGCAAGTTAAACATGAGCCAACAATGTGATGCGGCAGCAAAAAAAGCCAATGGGATTTTGGCCTGCATCAACAGGAGTATAGTGTCTTGATCAGGGGTCCACAAACTAAGGCCCGAGGGCCAGATACGGCCCTCCAATGTCATTTATCCAGCCCTCGCTCAGGGTCAACCTAAGTCTGAAATGACGTGAAAGCACACAACAAAAACAACAACAACAACAACAACAACAACAACAACAACACCAACAACAACATCAACAACGATCCTATCTCATCAGCCAAAAACAGGTCCACATTTCCCATTGAAATACTATTAAGTTTATATTAGTTAAAATTGTTTCATTTTAATTATTGTATTGTTTTAAAGTGGGGTTTTTTTTTGCACTACAGATAATATTTGTGCAGTGTGCATATTAATTCATTCATGCTTTTTTCAAATTATAATCTGGCCCTCCAACAATTTGAGGGACTGTGACCTTGCCTCTGTTTAAAAAGTTTGAGGACACCTGGTCTACATCTAGGGAAGTAATGCTACCCCTCTATTCTGCCTTGGTTAGACCACACCTGGGATATTGTGTCCAATTCTGGGCACCACAATTGATTTTCCTGCTTCTTGGCAGGGGGGTTGGACTGGATGGCCCATGAAGTCTCTTCCAACTCTATGATTCTATGATTCTAGGGAAGGGAAAGATATCATAAGAAAAACCCAAAGCCAAGGTGCCCCCACAATTATGGAGGGACAATTGATCTTGGACAAGTTAAACATGAGCCAACAATGTGATGTGGCAGCCAAAAAAAGCCAATGGGATTTTGGCCTGCATCAATAGGAGCATAGTGTCTAGATCTAGGAAAGTAATGCTACCCCTCTATTCTGCTTTGGTTAGACCACACCTGGAATATTGTGTCCAATTCTGGGCACCACAATTCAAGAGAGATATTACCAAGCTGGAATGTATCCAGAGGAGGGCGACTAGGATGATCAAGGGTCGGGAGAACAAGCCCTATGAGGAGCGGCTTAAGGAGCTGAGCATGTTTAGCCTGAAGAAGAGAAGGCTGAGAGGAGATATGATAGCCATGTATAAATATGTGAGAGGAAGCCACAGGGAGAAGGGAGCAAGCTTGTTTTCTGCTTCCCTGGAGACTAGGACGCGGAACAATGGCTTCAAACTACAAGAGAGGAGATTCCATCTGAACATGAGGAAGAACTTCCTGACTGTGAGAGACATTCAGCAGTGGAACTCTCTGCCCCAGAGTGTGGTGGAGGCTCCTTCTTTGGAGGCTTTTAAACAGAGGCTGGGTGGCCATCTGTCAGGGGTGATTTGAATGCAATATTCCTGCTTCTTGGCAGGGGGTTGGACTGGATGGCCCATGAGGTCTCTTCCAACTCTTTGATTCTATGATTCTAAGTGTATGTGGCATTTTCCAGAGTCGCATGACGAAGAAGCAACTCTCCCACCCCAAGACACTTTCTTTTCTGATTTTTTGAAAAACAACCACTGAGGCAAGGAGCATTGCAAGGAAATTTTTACCCCCCCCCCCCAAGGAACCAGAGAGACATCCTCCTCAAGGCCTTCTTAGCAAGACCCATCATCCTATCAGTCAACCATTGTGAGGATTGACCCACCAGAAGCAAAATCCTCAGCACCACATGAAGATCGCAACATGCACTGGGATGGTTGGTGATACCTCTACCCTGCCCCATACAACTCTGCAGAGAGACAAACATAGACTTGGCTAAGCCAAGGCCAGTTCTGCAAATAGCTGCTCAGTTGAGTGAGATGTCAGTGGGTTCCAATGCCTGTTTGAACCCAGAGTTTCAAGGAGTACTGGATCCTTTTCGTGCAACTGGTTCAGGACCTTGGAGAGCTTCCAACTGGGGAATGGTTTAACAGCCTGAAAGCAACAACTGCCAGTAAGTGGAGACAGTCTTTCTCTAATGCAGTGGTTCTCAACCTGGGGTCCCCAGATATTTTTGGCCTTCAACTCCCAGAAATCCTAAGAGCTGGTAAACTGGCTGGGATTTCTGGGAGTTGAAGGTCAAAAACATCTGGGGACCCCAGGTTGAGAACCACTGCTCTAATGGCTCCTGGAGACATATCTTGACATGCACATTCTCACTAGTATCTTCTATTTTGCTTCACAGTCACTTTGCCAAACCAATCTAAACCAGGCATCGGCCAGTAGACCACTAGGAATTGTAGGAGTTGCAGTCCAAAACACCTAGAGCAGTGGTTCTCAACCTTCCTAATGCCGTGACCCCTTAATACATTCCCTCATGTTGTGGTGACCCCAACCATAATATTGTTTTCGTTGCTACTTCATAACAATCATTTTACTACTGTTATAAATCATAATGTAAATATCTGATATGCAGAATGCATTTTCATTCACTGGGCACAAATACCCAATACACCCAAATGTGAATGCTAGTGGGGTTGGGGGAGGATTGATTTTGTAATTTGGGAGTTATAGTTGCTGGGATTTATAGTTGACTTATAATCAAAGAACATTCTGAACTCCACCAGCAATGGATTTGAACCAAACTTGGCTCCTATGACCAATGGAAAACACTGGAAGGGTTTGATGGGCATTGACCTTGAGTTTGGCAGTTATAGTTCACCTATATCCAGAGAGCACTGTGGACTCATGCCATGGTGGATCTGGACCAAACTTGGCATGAATACTCAATATGCCCAAATGTGAATACTGGTGGAGTCTGGGGGAAATAGATCTTGACATTTGGGAGTTGTAGTTGCTGGGATTTATAGTTCATTACAATCAAAGACTATTCTGAACTCAACCAACGATAGAATTGGCTCAAACTTCCCACATAGAATCCCCATGACCATCAGAAAATACTATGTTTTCTTATTGTCTTTGGCGACCCCTCTGACACCCCCTTGCGACCCCCTCAGGGGTCCCGACCCCCAGGTTGAGAAACACTGACCTAGAGGGTCAAAGTTTCCCTATACCTGCTCAAAACAGACTTCAAAAGGGCAAAAATGGGTGGAAATATCTCACTTTCCCCAGTAGGCCCAAGCCAAAACAAACCGCTGCACTCCTCCTTGACTTGTGCATGCTCTCATTCATAACCTTTGCCTTCTTGACCAAACTCGGATGTTGCTTGTCTAAGTCTTAATTATGAACTTTTTCAGGGCATGCATTCCAAACCGTTCCCAAAATCTGTGCAAATAGCCCAGCTCAACTTGAACTGCAATTGAGAGACACCATGCAAATACAAACAGTCATTTCCCTTGGAAATTGAGTGCAGCGCAGCTCCTGAAAACCGATCCGTCCAGGTATTTCAGCCACTCCGAGTAGATCTGAGCCAGGAACTTGGACACTCCTATGCACCTGTTGCAGGTTGCAGGCGTGGCGTCGCCTTGTGGGCGTCAGGTAACAGCCACCTGGTCAGCTTCCAAGCTCACTTCATCCTCGACAGGTAAGGGAATGTGAGCCTCGGCCAGGAAGACGTGGGCCAAAGGAGCCGCAGAGCTGGACAGAGAAGGATTTTGCAGGAGATCCTCCCCATGCCAGCCAAGATGGGAGCCAAACACATCTTCTCCAGGTTGTTCCAAAATAGTTTCTGGAAATACCAGCCGGTGGGGAGCAAAGAGGCCGAAGAAGTGGTAAGGAACTCCATCTTCCCAAATAGAACATATTGTAGCTTCCCTGGTCTCTTACATCTGTTATGATACGCCTACACTGTAGAATGAATGTGGATTGATGCTGCTTGTACTGCCATGGTTCACTGCTATGGAATCTGAGGATCTGTAGTATGGTGAAGCACCAGCTCTTTTTGGCAGAGAATTCTAAAGGGCACCTGGAAATAATAATAATAACAATCATCATCATCATCATCCTAAGCCCTTGGGAAGAGCCTCATATTCAGAGACAAATCCCAGACATTTGGACCTAACATGCATGTGTGCTGTGATATTATGTACATGTAATAAATAATAATAATAATAATTATTATTATTATTATTATTATTATTATTATATACAATATATATAATCACAATAAATAATAATACATATAATAATATATAATAACAATCTTATACTATCTCCAATTATATTCAGAGACAACCCAAAGAGACTTGGATATAATATGCATGTGTGCTGTGCTGTTATGTACATGTAAATATAATAATAATAATAATAATAATATATAATAAAACCGTATACTATCTCCAATTATATTCAGAGACAACCCAAAGAGACTTGGATGTAATATGCATGTGTGCTGTGCTGTTATGTACATGTAAATATAATAATAATAATAATAATAATAATAATTGTATTTCTTACTCGCCTCTCCTTGTGACTTGAGGCAGCTTACAGTATAATTAAAACACATAAATATTGTAAAAATGCAAATGCACATACTAAAATGTATTTCTACAAAAACTGCATATTAAAATACATGTTAAAATACACAATATAGAAATTGAACAAAGGACACGCGTCTGAAACTCATGCTTAAAGACTGTTTTAAAGACTATTTTAAAATCCCAACAGGCCATTTATCTAAACTAAATTTAGCTAAACTAAAACTTTCACAATTCCCTAACATGGAGCCATGGCAGTGAACGTGGTGTCAAGCTGCATTTATTCAACAATCTGCGTACACTTTAACACTCTTTTTGGCCTCTGTTGGACTAAACTGGGTTCTTCATGGATGTGAAATGAGAGATGTATGAATGTGGCCATTGGGAGCTTGGGAAGGCTTTTTAAACTACAATTCCCTGAACTGACCACCCAGCAGGGCCTTTGTGTTAGGACTGTAGTTCTCCAAACAGCAATGTTTCCAAGCTTGGTTGATAACACAATACATAGTATGCACCCTGGTGTACCTTCCACTACAATGGGTTCTTAGTATCTGCTGGGTTTTGTTGCTTTGAGTCTCCTTGTGAAGAGAAAAATTGGGGAATAACAACAACAACAACAACAACAACAACAACAACAACAACAGTTGCTGTTATTTGGGTTCCAGGACCCCTGTGGATACCAAAATCCATGGATACTTGCGTCCCATTGTTGACAATGGCATAGTAAAATAGTATCCCTTATATAAAATGGCAAAACCAGAGATTGCTTTGGGGAATTTTAAAAATGTTTTCAAGCTATGGATGGTTGACTCCCTTCTTTGGTTAGACCACACCTGGAATATTGTGTCCAATGCTGGGCACCACAATTCAAGAGAGATATTGACAAGCTGGAATGTGTCCAGAGGAGGGCGACTAAAATGATCAACGGTCTGGAGAACAAGCCCTATGAGGAGCGGCTTAAGGAGCTGGGCATGTTTAGCCTGAAGAAGAGAAGGCTGAGAGGAGATATGATAGCCATGTATAAATATGTGAGAGGAAGCCACAGGGAGGAGGGAGCAAGCTTGTTTTCTGCCTCCCTGGAGACTAGGACACGAAACAATGGCATACAGATGGCATCGAACTCCAAAACTCCAGATGATCTCTCCCAGCGGCTTCATGTAACAATAAGAGGGACAATATTGAGCCCTGCGGGACACCACAGAGCAATAGCACATGCATCCTGAGTTGGCCATTTTAAATATGAAAAGGGGCGTTTTCTGAGCAGACGGATCCTATTTCTTATTTCTGCCACAGCTTATAAGATCTCCATTGCTGCAAATCTCCTCTTTCTTCCCTTTCCCTTTCTTTTCTTATATAAACTGGATTATAGAGTAATTCCCATGGCGGTGGTGCCAGATGTGGATTATTTGACCCTGAGTTCCTGGTAGGACTGCCAGTTCTTGAAACCAGTTCTTGAAATGGAGATTTTGAGAAGAGTATAATAAAAAGAAATACGAGGACCCTGCTCCATATCTGTAAATACAACACACACACAAAGTGGATTGCTGCCATATGAGTCGGGCAATGAATCTGCTCTGGGTTTTAGTGTGAACTTGAAGACAGCTATCCAAGAAATTGAATCTCTTTTGGGATGAAGATTTAGCAGTATCTCAAATGAAACCTTTAAAGTTCAGGGTAAAACCTAGCATGGATTCACCACTGACTTGGAGCCTACCAGTCTTGGGGTGCATCTACATCAGGTTTGGTGGATCTGTAATTGGTTAAGGGAATGAACCCAGAGGGTGATTCTCCCCAATGCTTCCTCTTCTGCATCCTGGAAAGAAGTGACAAGTGGAGTGCCATCAGTAAGGTTCTGTCCCGGGCCTGGTCCTGTTCAGGATCTTGATTAATGACTTAGATAAAGGGTTAGAAGGCAGGACCATCAAGTTTGCAGGCATGACCAAATTGGGAGGGAGAGCCAATACTCCAGAAGACAGAAACAGAATTCAAAATGATCTGAACAGATGAGAGAGATGATGGGCCAAAACAAACACAATGAAGTTCAACAGGGACACATGCAAGACACTCCACTTAGGCAGGAAAAAAAAGAAATGCAAAGATACAATGGGGGACGAGGCTTGGCTCAAGAGCAGCACATGTGGAAAAAATCTTGGAGTTCTTGTGGGGAGGAAGAGGAACAGGTGCTGAGAATATCCTGTGGCAGCCAATGGGATTTTGACCTGCATCAAGGGGAGTCTAGTGCCTACATCCAGGGAAGTCCTGCTCTCCATGCTCTATTCTGTTGTGGCCAGACCATATTACTGGGAATCACGCTGTGTCCAATTCTGGGCACCGTAATTGAAGGGAGATGCTGAATCTAAGCTGGAGTAATGTGTCCAGAGAAAGAGGGGACTCAAAGGATCCTCAGTCTGGAGAACAAGCCCTATGAGGAATGGCTTAAAGAGCTGGGCATGTTTAGCCTGAAGAAGAGAAGGCTGAGAGGAGACATGATAGCCATGTATAAATATGTGAGAGGAATTCAAAGGGAGGAGGGAGCAAGCTTGTTTTCTGCTGCCCTGGAGACTAGAACACAGAACAATGGCTTCAAACTACAAGAAAAGAGATTCCATCTGAACATTAGGAAGAACTTCCTGACTGTGAGAGCCAGGCCCATAGCCAGAATTTTGATTCGGGTGGGGGCTCAGGATCTACCCTAGCATTCTGCCATGGTCAGATGGCATATGTGAGGGAAACTCAAAGGATCAAGGGTCTGGAGGAATGGCTGAAAGAGCTGGGCATGTTGAGCTTGTAGAGGAGAAGGCAGGCCAAAAACCAATGGGATTTTGGCCTGCATCAATAGGAGCATAGTGTCTAGATCTAGGGAAGTCATGCTACCCCTCTATTCCGCCTTGGTTAGACCACACCTGGAATATTGTGTCCAATTCTGGGCACCACAATTCAAGAGAGATATTGACACACTGGAATGTGTCCAGAGGAGGGCAACTAAAATGATCAAGGGTCTGGTGAACAAGCCCTATGAAGAGCGTCTTAAGGAGCTGGGCATGTTTAGCCTGAAGAAGAGAAGGATGAGAGGAGATATGATAGCCATGTATAAATATGTGAGAGGAATCCACAGGGAGGAGGGAGCAAGCTTGTTTTCTGCTGCCCTGGAGACTAGGACGTGGAGCAATGGCTTCAAACTACAAGAGAGGAGATTCCATCTGAACATGAGGAAGAACTTCCTGACTGTGAGAGCCGTTCAGCAGTGGAACTCTCTGCCCCAGAGTGTGGTGGAGGCTCCTTCTTTGGAAGCTTTTAAACAGAGGCTGGATGACCATCTGTCAGGGGTGATTTGAATGCAATATTCCTTCTTCATGGCAGGGGGTTCAACTGGATGGCCCATGAAGTCTCTTCCAACTCTTTGATTCTATGATTCTAAGGCAGGGAGGAGGGATGATGAGGGCCAGGAATCAAAAGGTGAGGGGAAGACATCGGGAGGAGGGAGCAAACTTCCTTTCTGCTGCCCTGAAGACTAGGACACAATGGAGCAATAGCGTCAAATGACAGGAAAGAAAGGAGATTCCACCTGAACATGTGGAAGAACTTCCTAACTGTGAGAGCTGTTCAGCACTGCAGCTCTCTCTCTGCCCCGGAGTGTGGTGGAGGCTCCTTCTGTGGAGGCTTTGAAGCAGAGGCTGGATGGCCATCTGCCAGGAGGGCTTTGAATGCAATTTTCCTACTTCTTGGCAGAATGTGGTTGGACTGGATGGCCCACCAGGTCTCTTCCAACTCAAGGAGTCTATGATTCATTGCACCATTTGGGGCCTCGCCAAATTGCAACTCCTGGGATTCTATAGCATTGAGCCAGTCAAAATAGAGCCAAACTGCATTGATTCTACTGTGTAGATGAAGCCCTAAGGCAGTGTTTCTCAACCTGGGGGTCGGGACCCCTGGGGGGGTCACGAGGGGTTGTCAGAGGGGTCCCCGAAGACCGTCAGAATATACTATATTTTTTGTTGGTCATGGGGTCAAGTTTGACCCAATTCTGTCATTGGTGGGGTTCAGAATGCCCTTTGATTTTAGGTGAACTATAAATCCCAGCAACTACAACTCCCAAATGTCAAGGTCTATTTTCCCCAAACTCCACCAGAGTTTACATTTGCACATATTGAGTGTTTGTGCCAAGTTTGGTACAGATCCATCATTGTTTGAGTCCACAGTGCTCTCTGGATTTAGGTGAACTACAACTCCCAAACTCAAGGTCAATGCCCACCAAGCCATTCTGGCATTTTCTGTTGGTCATGGGAGTTCTGTGTGCTCAGGTCTGATTCAATTCCTTCGTTGGTGCAGTTCAGAATGCTCTTTGATTGTAGGCAAACTATAAATCCCAGCAACTACAACTCCCAAATGACAACATCAATCTCCCCCAACCCCACCAGTATTCAAATTTGGGAGTATTGAGTATTTGCGCCAAATTTGGTCCAGTGAATGAAAATACATCCTGCAAATCAGATATTTACAGTACAATTCATAACGGTAGCAAAATTACAGTTATGAAGTAGCAACAAAAATAATGTTATGGTTGGGGGTCACCACAACATAAGGAACCGTATTAAGGGGTCGCGGCATTAGGCAGGTTGAGAACCACTGCCCTAAGGCTTCTATATGCTGCCAACTCAGCTTCCTTAAATGAATAGCTTTATTTCCCCAGCTGCATGCCTTTGTCTTATGCTTAGCTTACATTACACAAGGACAAAGGTTGACCAAGGTGGCTGCCACTCGCTTCAAATGCAAACACAACACTCTCACCTTTTGGGTTTCCTTCTCTTTGTTTGCCAACCGCATTGGTTCAACCATCAGTCAATGCCTTTTCTGGAAAAAACATAGCCCACAGAAATAATAATAATTAAAAGAACCGCTCGTTATCATTGTTGCATCGCAATTCATCTAACAATTGCATTACATTCTGTAGACCGATGAGGAATCGGAGCCGAAATTGGCTGAAGAGGAGAAAGAAGTGACCGCTTTGCCTCCCAAAGAAGCTTGCAAGTGCCACGCAGAAGAGCTAGCCAAGATCTTGCAGGTAATAATAATAATTATTATTTTATTTTATTTGTCGTGTCAGAGCAACCAGTCCATTATATTACATTTCTAAGAACAAAGCAAACAAACAGAAAAATACAAAACTTGTGAGTTTGGTATTTGGTTAAATGTCCTTTGACCAGTATCTGGCCACTTGGAGTGCCTCTGGTGTTGCTGCAAGAAGGTCCTCCATTGTGCATGTGGCAGGGCTCAGGTTGCATTGCAGCAGGTGGTCAGTGGTTTTCTCTTCTCCACACTCACATGTCGAGGATTCCACTTTGTAGCCCCATTTCTGAAGGTTGGCTCTGCATCTCGTGGTGCCAGAGCGCAGTCTGTTCAGCGCCTTCCAAGTCGCCCAGTCTTCTGTGTGCCCAGGAGGGAGTCTCTCATTTGGTATCAGCCATTGGTTGAGGTTCTGGGTTTGAGCCTGCCACTTTTGGACTCTTGCTTGCTGAGGTGTTCCAGCAAGTGTCTCTGTAGATCTTAGAAAACTATGTCTAGATTTAAGTCGTTGACGTGCTGGCTGATACCCAAACAGGGGATGAGCTGGAGATGTCTCTGCCTTGGTCCTTTCACTATTGGCTGCCACTTCCTGGCGGATGTCAGGTGGTGCAATACCGGCTAAGCAGTGTAATTTCTCCAGTGGTGTAGGGCGCAGACACCCCGTTATAATGCGGCATGTCTCATTAAGAGCCACATTCACTGTTTTAGTGTGGTGAGATGTGTTCCACACTGGGCATGCATACTCAGCAGCAGAGTAGCACAGCGCAAGGGCAGATATCTTCACTGTATCTGGTTGTGATCCCCAGGTTGTGCCAGTCAGCTTTCGTATGATATTGTTTCTGGCACCCACTTTTTGCTTGATGTTCAGGCAGTGCTTCTTGTAGGTAAGAGCACGGTCCAGGGTGACTCCCAGGTATTTGGGTGCGCTGCAATGCTCCAGTGGGATTCCTTCCCAGGTGATCTTCAGAGCTCAGGATGCTTCTCTGTTCTTGAGATGAAAGGCACATGTCTGTGTTTTAGATGGGTTGGGGATCAGCTGGTTTTCCCTGTGAAAGGCGGTAAGAGCACCTAGAGCTTCGGAAAGCTTCTGTTCTACCATCTCAAAGCTCCCTGCTTGAGCAGTAATGGCACGATCATCAGCATAGGATGAAACTCTCTGTCCCTTCTGGCAGTGGCTGGTCATTTGTGTAGATGTTGAACATGGATGGAGCAAGCACGCTCCCCTGAGGCAGGCCATTCTTCTGTAATAATAATAATAATAATAATCATCATCATCATCATCATCATCTTTATTTGTACCCCGCCACCATCTCCCCAAAGGGGACTCGGAGCAGCTTACATGGGGCCAAACCCGAAGAAAAATTACAATATAACAATACAAATTGCAATAAAATAAACAACATAACATTAAGATATAAAACATCAAAGTATATAAAACAATATATACAGAACGTAGGAACTAAGCATAATGACAAAAAGACAAAGAGCGGGCCGCATGTACATAAAATGATTTAAAAACTCCAGGCGAGACAAGGGGGCAAAACTAATTGTAAGGGAAAACTCATAGAGAGATAGGAAAATAAGCAAACCTTCGTACATGAAGGGGGGGAAACTCCTGGGACAAGAACGTTGGGGGAGCACTAGCATAAAATTATGTGGCTACTCTTAAAAGCGCGACGGCAGAGCCAGGTTTTAAGACTCTTTTTAAAGGTTTCCAAGGTAGGGGCTTTCCTAATCTCTCCAAGCAGTGAATTCCAGAGTCGGGGGGCCACAGAGGAGAAGGTACAAAGCTGCCTGGGGGTGCATCTGCACTGTCAAATTAATCTAGTTTAAGTATGAAATGCTGGAAGTTGCAATTCGGCACTGTTTGTCTGAAAACATGCAAATGTTTCTTGGCAGGGCGACTACCCCTCTATTCTACCGCTGTGGTACCGCTAGGTACCGCTGTGGCGGGAAGGTAATGGTGCTCCATGCAGTCATGTTGGCCACATGACCTTGGAGACGTCTATGGACAACACCGGCTCTTCGGCTTAGAAATGGAGATGAGAACCAAATGGAGATGGGTACCAGAGTCGGACATGACTAGACTTAATGTCAGGGGAAAACCTTTACTTCCAAGGACAGAAACTTTGTCAGATTACCACTTCTACGTAACACTGATCCATTGTGGTTACAGTGGTGCCAAAGTGCATTCACTCTACAATGTAGATGAACCTGGAGTTTCCAAGAGGAAAACAACTTAGGCTGGGTCTACACTGCCTTATAATGCAGTTCAAACTGTATTACATCGTCAACGTATAGACCCATGTACTGCACAACGTATAGACCCATGTACTGGTGGCACAGTGGGTTAAACCACTGAGCTGCTAAACTTGTTGACCGAAAGGTCATAGGTTTGAATCCGGGGAGCAGTGTGAGCTTCCGCTGTCAGGCCCAGCTCCTGCCAACCTAGCAGTTCAAAAACATGCAAATGTGAGTAGATCAATAGGTACCGCTGTGGCGGGAAGGTAACGGCGCTCCATGCAGTCATGCTGGCCACATGACCTTGGAGGTGTCTACGGACAACGCTGGCTCTTCGGCTTAGAAATGGAGATGAGCACCAACCCCCAGAGTCAGACACGACTAGACTTAATGTCAGGGGAAAACCTTTTACTTTTACCTTTACCTTTACCTACTGCAGTCCAATGCAGTTTGAACTGGAGAGCAGAAGAGCTACCTTCTTGCACAGAATTCTAGGGATGGTGTTCTCCAAAAAGCAGCCTTTCCTGGCTGTGATCAATGCTTGTTTCCTCTCCTTAGGTTGATTTGCAAAAGGGACTTTCCGACTTCTCGGTGCTTCAGCGCCGGATCAAACACGGCTGGAACGAATTCGTGGTGGATAAGAAGGAACCAATATGGAAAAAATACCTCGATCAGGTAAAAGAGAGTTTTATTCCATTGGATGAGACACAACCTATTCTTTGGTTTCTCAGGAGCTGGTTTCATTCTCAGTGATTGAAATCAGACACATATTCCAGTTCATGTTTAAAAGCACAAGCCAGACTAAGGTATGTATATATAACTCACCAGGAAGTCTTCCTGCTTGATGTGCATAGAAGTTAATGGGAGATGATGATCTAATCTCTTCTAACATTGGCTCAACCTGTTTTCAAGAACTTCAATATCAATCTATGCCATAGTTGCTGGAGACGCACCTATACTGCAGAATGAATGCAGTTTGACACCAGTTTAAACAGCCATGACTCAGTGCTATGGAACCCTGGGGGTTGTAGTTTGGTGCAGGTATCAGAACTCATTAGCAGGGAAGTCCTTGTCAAACTACAACTCCCAGGATTCGATAGCACATTCATTCTACAGTGGAAATGCACTCTTTGCGCCAGCTTAAAAGTGCCAAAACAAAACAACAAAACCCATCATACTGAATTAATTTTTTTAATCCTTTTGTTCATTCCTATCAGTTTAAGAACCCATTGATCCTTTTGCTGCTGGCCTCTGCTTTAGTAAGTGTGGTTACTAAAGAGTATGAAGATGCCGTGAGTATTGCAATGGTAAGTTATCTCTTTCTAATGTTATTATGATTAAGTAGGGACTCTTGATCCTAAAGTCACTGGTAGAGAATTGGTCGTTTCCACACCAGCAGGATAATAAATCTGCACCCGGTTTTAGTCTGAACTGTAAAAGAGTTATCCAAGTTCTGAAATACTATCTGCTGAATTTGGCAGAGGTTGGAGAGATCCTACACAGTCTATGTGCAGGTACAACTGTACCAGGAGCTCCAATTTTGTTTGCTTTGCATTGAATGTTTGTTGCAGTCCTAAGTTTCAGGGACTCTGCAGATAGGTGGCTTCTTTTGGCTGCAATCATAGGACAAGCCACCTGTCAATTATAGTTAGGTTCCCTGGTCCCGCCCCCTTTTTGGGTTTTGGAGGGAATAGGAGCCAATTTGGGTTCAGTCCACACAGAGAAGCTTTTCATGCAGGACATAATACCAAGAGCCTCTGTAGAAAGCTTCGTCTTCTACAGCTTGGTCGGGGTTATACAGCATTACAGCTCCTTTGCTGACGGAATCCGGTCCCACAGCACTTCAGCCAGCCATCATGGAAACCTGAATTCTTTTCCCCCTGGAAGTCTACAAAGCTCTGCTTGGTAAGGGTCGCTCGCGGAAGCCAGACGCAGTTGGTACCGGGTGCAGGGGCTCCACGCCAACAGAGGCAAGTACAGACTGCCCAGATTAGAAGTTAAGGATTTCCCCATTAGTTAGTATACAGTTATGAAGATAGTTCTTGTTCCCTGTGGACAAGATTGAGAGAGAGCCAATAGACTGTTAAGAAAGCCTTAAAGTACCTGTTTGTTTTCATCAATAAAGAACTTTGTTGAACCTTTAAGCAATCTAAAGACTCTGTTTTAAGGAAATCCAAGGGCCTTTAATCTGAGGCAGCCCCGGCATCCCGTTGGGCACACAGATTTTATGTCCTGTCTACAGTCTGATGCACAGGCCCAGCATGCGACAGCACAGTCCAGACCAGGCATGGGCAAACGATCAAGGCACTTTGCTGGTCAGCTTTCTCCTTGTCACCCAATTAACTGACTTCAGACAGTTGTTTCTGCTTCAACAAGCAGCTCTTATCTTTTATTTACATTACTGCCTTAGTTACAACAGATTGTCACCACTTTTAACTGCAATGGCTCAATGACATGGAATCACGGAAGATGGGAGTTGTCATTTGGTGAGATGCCAGCAGAGAAGGCTAAAGACCTTGTAAAACTACCACTTCAATGATTCCATCGCACTGAGCCATTGCAGTTGGAAGTGGTGCCAAACTGCATTAATTCTACAGTGCAGATGCATTCATCCCATTTGTTACTACTGCATCCAGTGGTAACAATTTTCATGGAAATCTGCTCATCCTAACTGGTTTCAACTGCTTCTAAACCAGTGGTTCTCAACCTGGGGGGGGGGTCACCTGGCCATTTTGGAGGGGTCGCAAGGCTGCCTCCGTTGGCCCTGCTCCAAGGGTGTGGGCCAGGTGAGAGCTCCTTCATGCGAGGCCTGGCCCTGCGCAAAGCCCCTCGCCCGCCTCATGCTTTTGCCATTTGGCATGGGCACGAGGTGGGTGAGGGTCCTTGGCACGAGGCCTGACTTTGTGCAAAGCCCCCTTGCCCGCCTCGCGCTTTCGCCATCATCAGGCCCCCTGAGCAGGTCGCAAGGGGGGTGTCAGACGGGTCACCAAAGACCATCTGTTGACCACGGGGCTTCTGTTTGGTAAGTTTGGCTCAATTGTATCATTGGTGGGGTTCAGAATGCTCTTTAATCGCAGGTGAACTGTAAATCCCAGCAACTATAGCTCCCAAATGTCAAGGTCTATTTTCACCAAACTCCACCACTGTTCTCGTTTGGCCATTTGAGCATTCATGCCAAGTTTGGTCCAGATTGATCATTGTTTGAGTCCACAGTGCTCTCTGGATGTAGGTGAACTACTACTCCAAAACTCAATGTCCATCAAATCCTTCCAGTATTTTCTATTAGTAATGGGAGTTCTGTATGCCAAGTTTAGTTCAATTTCATCATTAGTGGAGTTCGGAATGCTCTTTGATTGTAGGTGAACTATAAATCCCATCAACTACAACTCCCAAATGACAAAATCTCCCCCCCCCCCCCCCAACCCCACCAGTATTCAAATTTGGGTCTATTGGGCATTTGAGCCAAATTTGGTTCAATGAATGAAAATACAACCTGCATATCAGATATTGACATTACGATTCATAACAGGAGCAAAATTCCAGTTATGAAGTAGCAATGAAAATATTTGTTTGGATGGGGGTCACCACAACATGAGGAACTGAATTTAGGGGTCGCCACATTAGGAAGGTTGAGAACGACTGTTCTAAACCGTCCTGCTTTTTGACTGAAGCGCTTTGATATGCTTTTAGCATTTGCATTATTTTTATTGTTCCAATGGATTAATTACGCACCGCTCTTTCTTATAAGCTGTTTTAATAAATGCATTCATGTTGTTTCTTTGCAATGCAAACCTAATACAGTGATCACACCTTCTGGAATATATTGTGATATATTATGTGATTATGTCCCCATCCTTTTTATCTCTTTTTCCTCCACCAGGCTGTCATTATTGTGGTCACTGTGGCCTTCATACAGGTAAATCCTTTTTTCTCACTGCTTTACATTATTGATATTAATAAGACAAAAAGTGAATGGACAATGGTGTGTTCTTTGCCTTCCTCGCAGGAACACCGCTCTGAGAAATCCCTGGAAGAACTCAATAAGTTAGTGCCTCCCGAATGTAACTGGTAAGTAACTGGAGAATCATTTTGTTTTATATTCGCTGTACCCACTCCCTCTTTCTCTCCTTCTTTCTTTCTCTCCTTCCTTCCCTTTTTTCTTTCCTTCGCTCCTTCCTTCCTTCTCTCCGTCTTCCCTTCCTTCTCCCTTTTTCTTTCCCTTCCTCTTTTTTCCCCGTTCTTCCTTCTCTACCTATTCTTGGGACTGCAACTATCATCTGTACGCAGAAAATGTCCAACTCTGTCACTCCTTCCCACCTGCTACTAAGGAGGCTGTCGAAATCCTGAACCGGTGCCCGGTCAGGATGAGGGCGAACAAATTGAAATTGAATCCAGACAAGACAGAGGTACTCCTGGTCAGTCGTAAGGCCGAACAGGGCATAGGATTACAGCCTGTGCTGGATGGGGTCGCACTCCCCATGAAGACGCAGGTTCGCAGCTTGGGTGTGATCCTGGACTCATCGCTGAGCCTGGAACCCCAGGTTTCAGCGGTGACCAGGGGAGCATTTGCACAGCTAAAGCTTGTGCGACAGCTGTGCCCGTACCTTGGGAAGTCTGACTTGGCCACGGTAGTCCACGCTCTGGTTACATCCAGTCTAGATTACTGCAACGCTCTCTACGTGGGGTTGCCCTTGAAGATGGCCTGGAAGCTTCAATTAGTCCAACATGCGGCAGCCATGATTCTATCAGGAGCGGAACGCAGGGAGCATACAACCCCCCTGTTGCGCCAGCTCCATTGGCTACCGGGCACAATTCAAGGTGCTGGCGTTGGCCTATAAAGCCTTAAATGGTTCCGGCCCAAGATACCTATCCGACCGCATCTCTGCCTACGAACCCACCAGGACTTTGAGATCTTCCGGGGAGGCCCTGCTCTTGATCCCGCCTGCTTCTCAAGCACGGCTGGTGGGGACGAGAGATAGGGCCTTCTCGGTGGTGGCTCCTCGGCACCATCTCTAATGGTATTCCGCAAAAAAGTGAAGACCTGGCTGTCTGAGCAGGCGTTCGAATAATTAGTTCAATGATTGGTAATGAACATAGGAATGGAACAATGGATGACGAATCTGGATTATGTTTTTGATGATCTGACGATAGTGAATGATTATTGTAATAATTGTTTATTAATTGTGTAATGTGTTAAGTTGTTAACTGTTTTTTACACTGTAGCATTGAATTTTTGCTGTATTTATTTGTTGTGAACCACCGTGAGTCGCCTTCGGGCTGAGAACAGCGGTATATAAGTAAATAAATAAATAAATAAATAATAAACTACCAGCAGTCCTCCTGATCGATCTATCTACCTACCTATCTATCTCTATCTAATCTATATATCTGGAGTTGCAGTCCAGGAATAGGAAATTGGAAATATGCAGGAATTTGGATGCCCTCAAAGAGACCCAAGGAGAAGAAAGCTTGCATCTTGGAAGCAGTACATTGGGATCATCCTCCTCTCTTAAAGGGCCTGGGAGCTGTAGTCTGAAAGAGAGTGTTGATATGCTATTGTGTGTTTTGTTTGCCGGGGGAGTTTTTCGTCCAAACTCACAGTGGAGCCTATTAATCTTGACACGTTGTTCTATGTACAAATGTATACATACACATCCCCTGATCTCCTATCAGTCAGTGGCACATATAGAGATATACTCACGATGTAGGTAACAGATATCAGCAACAGATATACAGCAAGAAGCAAGAGAATCATGGTAAGAGAAAGAACACATGCTTCCTATCTTCATTTGTACCCATTGCTTGTTTGCCATCAGAAAGGGACAAAAGCGAATGATGCACCCGTCGTCATAAATATCATATAGTCATGACTCCACTTCTTCAGTATGAAACCCCTTCAGGGGAGATAAAGTGGGACATTAATGACAAAAACAATAACAACAACAATAACAACAATTCAGTATGTCTTTTCAGTTCCACATGACCCACACTAAACCCTTCAGCAGATGTGTGCCCACATGTAGAATCATAGAATCAAAGAGTTGGAAGAGTCCTCATGGGCCATCCAGTCCAATCCCATTCTACCAAGAAGCAGGAATATTGCATTCAAATCACCCCTGACAGATGGCCATCCAGCCTCTGTTTCAAAGCTTCCAAAGAAGGAGCCTCCACCACACTCCGAGGCAGAGAGTTCCACTGCTGAACGGCTCTCACAGTCAGGAAGTTCTTCCTCGTGTTCAGATGGAATCTCCTCTCTTGTAGTTTGAAGCCATTGTTCCGCGTCCTAGTCTCCATGGAATCAGAAAACAAGCTTGCTCCCTCCTCCCTGTGGCTTCCTCTCACATATTTATACATGGCTATCATATCCCCTCTCAGCCTTCTCTTCTTCAGGCTAAACACGCCCAGCTCCTTAAGCCGCTCCTCATAGGGCTTGTTCTCCAGACCTTTTATCATTTTAGTCGCCCTCCTCTGGACACATTCCAGCTTGTCAATATCTCTCTTGAATTGTGGTGCCCAGAATTGGACACAATATTCCAGGTGTGGTCTAACCAAAGCAGAATAGAGGGGTAGCATTACTTCCCTATGTCCATTAGAGCAGTATTTTCCACCAGTTTTACACAATAGGCTTACAGCCAATGTCTAAAAATGCATTATCTATCTTTTAAAAATCTTTTGTTTTTGTTTAACCTCTCTCTAAAAATGCAGCTTGCGGGAAGGGAAACTGCAGCACTTTCTTGCTCGGGAATTGGTGCCAGGAGATGTTGTGTGCCTTTCCATGGGAGACAGGGTTCCTGCAGACTTAAGGCTCATTGAGGTACTGGACAACATGATACAAATGCAGTATATGACTTCATGCTTCTTACCTTTTGGGATTTGGAAATCTGGAGATGGACAATTGGAGTGCAGACCTTCCATTATCCACATGCATTCACCTGTTGACTTAGATCTCTTTTCTTGGTGTCCACCTCCTATTCTTGGAGGTACCTTGAGTTCCAGTTGGAGAAACAACAATATCAGTGTTTATTTCTCAGTTTCATTTTTTTTAAGAAAGAAAGGACTACCAAAACGATGAAGGGATGGTGGGAATGAATTCTTCTTTGCCTTCACTAGGTGACAGATCTCTTGGTGGACGAGTCCAGTTTTACGGGAGAAGTAGAGCCCTGTATTAAGAATGGCAATATCTTAGCAGAGCCTGGAGATATGATGACCCTCAGCAACGTGGCCTTCATGGGAACTCTCGTGCGGTATGGCAAAGGGAAAGTGAGTAGCAAATGTCATCCTTCTATGGGTCACTTGTTTATAGAAGTACTGGACATTAACAACTTGGCTGTTTCGGTTTTGCACGATGCAGAATTCTTATCAGCAACAAGACTCCAAAATCCAGGCCCTACCTAGAAACATATTAGGTGGGTTCCAATGAAGTTTAGGACATTTATCAGGATCTATGGACAGATCCATAAGTGGTCAACCTTGTTAATGAAAGTTCTTTTTTGTGGATTAGATAGATATCTCAGAACATCCTATGCAACAAGATCAGTAATCTAAATAGGACGTTCTTCAGGTTCTGGATGGATCATTGGATTATCCATGAGAACACTCCAATCTGCAGTGCAATGTTCTACCTAAAACTTATAGATATTCCTTTTGGGATTATTGACACACTGTATATGAATGCTTGCTCCATCCATGTTCAACATCTACACAAATGAGCAGCCACTGCCGGAAGGGACAGAGAGTTTCGTCTATGCTGATGATCGTGCCATTACTGCTCAAGCAGGGAACTTTGAGATGGTAGAACAGAAGTTTTCCGAAGCTCTAGGTGCTCTTACTGCCTATTACAGGGAAAACCAGCTGATCCCCAACCCATCCAAAACACAGACATGTGCCTTTCATCTCAAGAAAAGAGAAGCATCCCGAGCTCTGAAGATCACCTGGGAAGGAATCCCACTGGAGCATTGCAGCGCACCCAAATACCTGGGAGTCACTCTGGACCATGCTCTTACCTACAAGAAGCACTGCCTGAACTTCAAGCAAAAAGTGGGTGCCAGAAACAATATCATACGAAAGCTGACTGGCGCAACCTGGGGATCACAACTAGATACAGTGAAGACATCTGCCCTTGCGCTGTGCTACTCTGCTGCTGAGTATGCATGCCCAGTGTGGAACACATCTCACCACACTAAAACAGTGGATGTGGCTCTTGATGAGACATGCTGCATTATCACGGGGTGTCTGCGCCCAACACCACTGGAGAAATTACACTGCTTAGCCGGTATTGCACCACCTGACATCTGCCGGAAAGTAGCAACCAATAGTGAAAGGACCAAGGCAGAGACATCTCCAGCTCATCCCCTGTTTGGGTATCAGCCAGCATGTCAACGACTTAAATCTAGAAATAGTTTTCTAAGATCTACAGAGGTACTCACTGGAACACCTCAGCAAGCGAGAGTCCAAAAGTGGCAGGCTCAAACCCAGCACCTCAACCAATGGCTGATACCAAATGAGAGACTCCCCCCTGGGCACACAGAGGACCGGGCGACTTGGAAGGCACTGAACAGACTGCGCTCTGGCACCATGAGATGCAGAGCCAACCTTCAGAAATGGGGCCACAAAGTGGAATCCTCGACATGCGAGTGTGGAGAGGAGCAAACTGACCACCTGCTGCAATGCAACCTGAGCCCAGCCACATGCACAATGGAGGACCTTCTTGCAGCAACACCAGAAGCACTCCAAGTGGCCAGATACTGGTCAAAGGACATTTACTACATCAACTGCCAAACTCACAAATTTTGTATTTTGTCTGTTTGTTTGCTTTGTTCTGTTAGAAATGTAATATAATTGACTGGTTGCCCTGACACGACAAATAAATAAATATGAATGTTTGAGATTTAAGTGAAGTATCAGTGACGTATCCTTATAGGATGTGGACTCTGTCCATCCAAAACCTTCACCTTGATCCAAAAGGGACTGATTTTAGCCAAATAAACAAGACATCAAGAATGCCAATCACAGATTTTCTGCATCTTATATCATTTGGTGCATAAACCAAGATGTCTAAAACTACAACTTTGAGTCCAGGAAACAACTTGGTAGAGGAGTGCCATTGCTTTTTTAATATTTTCATGCAGGGTAAAAGTTTGCAGATCTGGAGTAAGAATTTAAGGAAGACGTGAACTTTGTCTGTATTTTTCTCATTCAGGGCGTTGTTATTGGAACAGGTGAAAATTCACAGTTTGGAGAAGTGTTCAAAATGATGCAAGAAGAAGAGGTAAGGGGTGTGGCAAAAGAGCTTGGGTCATGCAACTCAACCTGGTAATATCTCCATGAGAAGTAACACAATATCCATATAGAAGACTGTTAGAGTGGCCATTGAAGTGTTTGCTTCCATCAGAATATATGACATGTTGACATGGATGGAGAGGGCTCCTTCCATTGCAATTTTTGTCATTCTGAAAGAAATCCCATGATTAATGCCATTCATAGAGTCATCCCAGAGTACCTAGGTATTTCGCAGAGAGACCATATTAATTTAATCCTTGAATAATAATCAAATCCACAAAAGTTAAACCCATCAATGTGGAGGGTCATCTGTGATGTAGTATCTTGTAAAGTGATGTTTCCAAACTGGAATGGTCTCGCTTTCACTTTATGTGCTGTGGTTTTGAACTCTGAATATGTTTGGATGGTTTTTAACTGAGAATGTTATAGAACTGGTTTGATCCTGTTTTAATGTTTGCATTATTTGCATATTTAAAATTGTATGCTGATGCTTTTATGTTAAGCCATTTTGAGCCTCCTGCAGGAGAGATAAGGCGGGGGTAATAATAATAATAATATTTATTTATCGTGCCATCAGCAACCATTGTGTTACACTTCTAACAGAGCAAAACAAACACACAGATTAAAAAGAAAAAGGAAAAAAACACAGATTTTGCAAATTTGGTATTTGGTTAAATGTCCTTTGACCAGTATCTGGCCACTTGGAGTGCCTCTGGTGTTGCCGCAAGGAGGTCCTCCATTGTGCATGTGGCAGGGCTCAGGGTGCATTGCAGCAGGTGGTCAGTGGTTTGCTCTTCTCCGCACTCGCATGTCGAGGATTCCACCCTGTAGCCCCATTTTTTAAGATTGGCTCTGCATCTCGTGGTGCCAGAGCACAGTCTGTTCAGCGCCTTCCAAGTCGCCCAGTCTTCTGTGTGCCCAGGAGGGAGTCTCTCATCTAGTATCACCCATGAAATGAGGTGCTGGGTTTGGGCCTGCCACTTTTGGACTCTCGCTTGCTGGGGTGTTCCAGCGAGTGTCTCTGTAGATCTAAGAAAACTATGTCTTGATTTAAGTCGTTGACGTGCTGGCTGATACCCAAACAGGGGATGAGCTGGAGATGTCTCTGCTAATAATAATAATAATCTATATAAATAAAAATGTGATGTTCGTTTGTGATACCATCAGAACTCAAAAGCCACTAGGGGAATTGACACCAAATTTGGACACAAGACATCTAACAACCCAATGTATGTCCTCCACTCAAAAAAATTTGATTTTGTCATTTGGGAATTGTTGTTGCTGGGATTTATAGTTTACCAACAATCAAAGGGCATTCTGAACTCCACCAATGATGGAATTGGGCCAAACTTAGCACACAGGGCTCCCATGACCAACAGAAAAAACTGGAAGGGTTTGGTGGACATTGACCTTGAGTTTGGGAATTGTAGTTCACCCACATCCAGAGAGCACTGTGGACTCAAACAATGATAGATCTGGACCAAACTTGCCACGAATATTCCATATGCTCAAATATGAACACAGATGGAGTTTAAGGGAAATAGACCTTGACATTTGGGAGTTGTAGTTACTGGGATTTATAGTTCACTACAATTAAAGAGCATTCTGAAACCCACAAATGACAGAAATGGGGCAAACTTCCCACACACAACCGCCATGACCAACAGAAAATACTTAAGGCCATCCAGTCCAACTCTCTTCACCAGGGCAAGAAAATGTAATCAGAGCCCTCCTGACAAAGAGCCACCAAGTCATAAATATAGATAGATAGATATAATTCTCTCACACACACAAAGATATAGTATCGTAGATTTGAAAGAGACCCTTAAAGAAGGACTGTGATATGTTGCATATTCCAGAGTAGGCAAACCAGACACTCTCCACATCAACACTGACAAAGAAACAACAAGAAATACTGTTTACTCACAAGCAGAAAGGAATTACATATATTAGTAACCAACACTTTCTCATTACTTTAATTTCCAGATCACCAGACTGGGACACAGCAATGCGTGGCAGGGGACAGCTAGTAATAATAATAATAATAATAATAATAATAATAATAATAATAAATCACACAGTCCTAGGCGCTTGGAAAGTGTTCGACTTGTGATTTTGTGATATGAAATCCAGCATATAGATCTTGTTTGTTGTGACATAATGTGCTTTTGTAATGATAATAAGGTCCCCGTGCTGATTGGCACACTGGGTGCAGTGCCTAAAGACCTTGTCCTGCACTTAAAAACAATTGGCGCTGACAAAATTACCATCTGTCAGCTGCAAAAGGCCACCCTACTGGGATCTGCACGCATTATTTGCCGATACATCACACAGTCCTAGACACTTGGGAAGTGTCTGACGAATGATCCAATACAATAGCCAGTAGAGGGATCTTGTATGCTGTGCACTCATCTTTTTGTAATAATAATAATAATAATAATAATAATAATAATAATAATAATAAACCCATGAACCAATGGATGAGGGATATCTGAGATATGATATAATAATTTCCATCATGTCACGCTATATTAAAAAGATATTCCTTCCTTCTTTTGCCTCTCTTCCCCCTCCCTTTCTTTTATTTCCTTGGATTAATGAATCAAGACTCCCAAGACGCCACTCCAGAAAAACATGGATAAACTGGGGAAGCAGCTAACACTTGCTTCCTTTGGCATCATTGGTGAGTTTAATCAGTGGGGAAAGATTGATATACATAATGATGGTTTTTATTTTATTTGTCGTGTCAGGGCAACCAGTCAATTATATTACATTTCTAACAGAACAAAGCAAACAAACAGACAAAATACAAAATTTGTGAGTTTGGTAGTTGATTAAATGTCCTTTGACCAGTATCTGACCACTTGGAGTGCTTCTGGTATTGCTGTAAGAAGGTCCTCCATTGTGCATGTAGCAGGGCTCAGGTTGCATTGTAGCAGGTGGTCAGTGGTTTGCTCCTCTCCACACTCGCATGTCGTGGATTCCACTTTGTAGCCCCATTTCTTGAGGTTGGCTCTGCATCTTGTGGTGCCAGAGCGCAGTGTGTTCAGTGCCTTCCAAGTTGCCCGGTTTTCTGTGTGCCCAGGAGGGAGTATCTCATTTGGTATCAGCCATTGGTTGAGGTTCTGGGTTTGAGCCTGCCACTTTTGGACTCTCGCTTGCTGAGGTGTTCCAGCGAGTGTCTCTGTAGATCTTAAAAAAACTATTTCTAGATTTAAGTCGTTGATGGTGATGGTGATATTAATGGTCGTGGTCACACAAATGGGTCTAAGATCAAAGCTACCTTAATCATATTAGATGAGCTGGTTACTTCACTGATTCAGGACCATGTTGGTGAACTCAAGGCAGCTTTCTCTGTCTTTCAAGGTCTTCTCATGCTGATTGGTTGGTTGCAAGGGAAACATCTTCTGAGCATGTTCACCATTGGAGTGAGGTAAGGCTGTGGAAGTCATGTTGAATATAAAGGTAAAGGTTTTCCCCTGACACAGGCCCGTAGCCAGGATTTTGTTTCGGGGGGAGCTGAGTTTGATTCGGGGGGGGGGGGGGGGGGTGGCTGAGTCTGAGAGAAAGAGGGTCTACCCTAGCAAACCTTTTGTATCGTTACCCCAATACCCCCATGCATATGGGATATATTGAGTAGGGTGATCAGATCATGATATGAATAAACATAACAGTTTAAATAATGTACCAGTAAGGCCTTCTTGCGGACCACCATCAGAATTTCGGGGGAGGGGGCTGAAGCCCCACGAGCCCCCCCCCCCCCCCCCGGCTACATGCCCACCCTGACATTAAGTCTAGTTGTGTGCTCTGGTCCTCATCTCAATTTCTAAGCCAAAGAGCTGGAATTGTCTGTAGATGCCTCCAAGGTCATATGGCCACAGGCAGGACAGCATGGAGCACCCTTACCTTCCCACCAGAGCAGTACATATTGATCTACATTGGCACATTTTTTAACTATTAGGTTGGCAGAAGCTGGGCCTAACAGCAGGAGCTCACCCTGCTCCCCAGATTTGAACTGCTGACCTTTCAGTAGCTCAGCGGTTTAACTCACCGCGCCGCCGTGGGCTCCTATGTTTAATATAGAACATGGAGATTTATAAGCAACACTAATGCTTCACATGTAGAGTTTCATCATTTATTGAGTGAGCCAAAATATGATAGCAATGGAGAAGATATTGGCCATGGGTTGGGTGGCCTTAAATGACATGTATATCCCTTCCAGACCCTTTCCATTTCCACAATCTCTCTCAAATGCTTGGTTCACTCAATATTTGGTTGGGAGTAAAGGAAGTACTCCTACATTTTCAAACATATTTTACAAAATGTAGAGATTTCCCTTTCTATGTGCTTTGGCAACCAGCACCCATTCCTTATAACAGGTTAAAAAAAACCAGGAAGTTCATTCCAGAAGTAAACTTTCAGGCAGTAAACCACTTATCAGGATTTTTCATGTTTTTCAGCCACTTTCCCAATATTTTTGAATATTCTTCCAAACTCCTACATGCCATCTGTGCTATAGATAGGCATCCTCAATCTATGTGATGCAACTGAACTTTGGGTCATAGGTTCTCCATCGTTAGTATAGGCAAGGCTGAGCAGATAAGTACCTGGATGACTCAGTATAAGGAAATGTCCCAGGTATCTTGTAAAACATGTAGTCATTGGGATATATAACTTAACTACATATACGTACATCAAGCTGGTTTGGCCGCATACCAAATTTAATGAGTTATTTGCATGAGTGAGTTTAGCTCCGTGCTGGAAAAACCACTTTGCATCCAGAGAAAGTCATGAGGTTGGTTCACGGCATCTTTGACTGATTTGAAAGAGCCTCAACCTGAGAATTTAGGAAACTGTCCTCCATCAGAACAGATAATATTGGACCAGACAGGAAAATAAACCAACCTGATCAAAACCAACTGTTGTTACCTATGTATATTTATTTATTTATGATATTTATAGCCTGCCTTTCTCAGCCATACGGCGACTCAAGGCGGGTTACAAACGTTATCCAATAACATTGTCTGGCCATTCCATGTTCATCATTCATAGTCCCATGTTATCTATTCCGCTGCATTCTCAAAAGCTTGCTCAAAGAGCCAGGTCTTTACCTTTTTTTTCAGAAAGTCGGTAGGGAGGGGGCCGATCTAATATCCCTGGGGAGGGAGTCCCATAGCTGGGGGGCCATCACTGAGAAGTCCCTGTCCTTTGTCTCTGCCAATCGCACTTGCGAGGCAGGCTGGATTGAGAGCAGGGCCTCCCTGGACGATTTTAAGCTCCTAGATGGTTCATAGGAGGAGATACGTTCAGACAGATAAGCTGGGCCGGAATAGTTTACATTGTTACACCTGTAGCCCAAGATCCTAGATGGAACTGACATGGAAAATTCATGGTTTGGAGAGGTCAAAAGACATTTACACAGCATCTGTGCATCTATAGCTGTAAGGACAGAGGAGAAGACATCTTAGTTGCCCCCTAAAGACCACACCTGGAATATTGTGTCCAATTCTGGGCACCACAATTCAAGAGACATATTGACAAGCTGGAATGTGTCCAGAGGAGGGCGACTAAAATGATCAAGGGTCTGGAGAACAAGCCCTATGAGGAGCGGCTTAAGGAGCTGGGCATGTTTAGCCTGAAGAAGAGAAGGCTGAGAGGAGATATGATAGCCATGTATAAATATGTGAGAGGAAGCCACAGGTAGGAGGAGGGAGCAAGCTTGTTTTCTGCTTCCCTGGAGACTAGGACGCGGAACAATGGCTTCAAACTACAAAGAGGAGATTCCATCTGAACATGAGGAAGAACTTCCTGACTGTGAGAGCCGTTCAGCAGTGGAAATCTCTGCCCCGGAGTGTGGTGGAGGCTCCTTCTTTGGAAGCTTTTAAACAGAGGCTGGATGGCCATCTGTCAGGGGTGATTTGAATGCAACATTCCTGCTTCTTGGCAGGGGGTTGGACTGGATGGCCCATGAGGTCTCTTCCAACTCTTTGATTATAAAGGTCCACCAGAACTTCTGGAGGTGGCACTATCTTTATGCATGGAGCCGTAATGTGTTGGGTCCTGCAGACAATTCTATGGCATGCTTTCCCACAAAGATACCATGAAGTTACCTTGAGGAACCTAGCAAACCTGGCTCTGTGGCGTGTTGGGACCAGACATCTGGTAATTTAATGGTGTTTGGTCATATCTATAGTTTCTAGTAACCACAGTTCAGTCAAAAGCATATCCAACATGGATGTCAAACGACTTCATCAGGTTGAGAAGGGAAAGAGAATCACTCCTCTTCTGTTGTCAACATTCACACATGGAAACCTAAGAACTGCCAATACATTCCTCTTACATTAATCATGAGGTCGGTGTTACTTTTTTGTTATGTAATCAGGAGGGAAAAAACAATATCCAAAAACCAAGAGATCCCTTGCCCTGCCCAAAGCCCCTTACATTAAAGAAGACTGGCACCAAGTCAAAACCATTGTTTTCCATGGGTTTCTATTGACCTGCATGGGACCCCATAGGATGCAAGAGACAGTTATCAAGGTTAACTCACTTATATGAAATCATACTGTTCAAAGGCCATAGGATACAAGAGGCAGTCATTCAGGTTAAAACCACTTCTTTCCATGGGATCTTATAGTTCTGCATCAAAGCCCAGAGGATGCAAGAGACATGACCCAGGTTAACACCACTTATTTCCATGGGATCCTATTGTTCCTCTTCAAACTGCATAGAATACAAGAGACTGCTGGTGACTGGGCAATGAAACAGGACAGGAAACTGATGGTTCTGATCCCAGCTGTTTTTTATTTGAAAATATAGGAGTAAATTATTATTATTATTATTATTATTATTATTATTATTATCTTTATTTGTACCCCACTAGTATCTCCCGAAAGACTCGATGCGGCTTACAAAGGCCGAGGCCTCAATAAACAACAATATAACAAATACACATAAACCATAAAGCAAATCAAAACATTAATGCAATAACAGTACACTGTAAAAACAGTACACCATAGCACAACAAAACTAGGCTGGGCCAAGTGTAATGGGTACAGATTAAAAAGTGCTGAGTATGCCAGGTGAAATATAAGGATTTTTGGGTAAGTGCAGTGTGCGGACAATCGTAAATCTCCAATAAAGTGCTTCTGGGACGTATTGCTGGAGTTCCTATTCTGGAAAGGCACACCGGAATAGCCAGGTCTTCAAGCTCTTCCTAAAGACTGCCAACGTAGGGGCTTGTCTGATGTCCTTGGGGAAGGTGTTCCAGAGTCGGGGGGCTACCACAGAGAAGGCCCTGTTCCTTGTCCCCAACAACCGCGCTTGCGATGTAGGTGGGATCGTGAGCAGGGCCCCTCCAGATGAACGAAGGGAGTGTGCGGGTTCATAGACGGAGATGCAGTCACGCTGGTAGGCAGGTAAAGCATGATAAGAGACAGGAACTCTGGACAGGATGGCTGGTCCATGTCCAGAGTTCCCTTCTTTCAGGACATTTCTGCCTCTTTTCAACCCTGGAATATGTGATGAGCTCTGTGCCTCTCCAAGCTTGGAAAGAGGCCTTCAATGACTCTTCCTTCCTTGCAGGATGCTTCTGCCTCTTTCCAACCACAGAGGGATATGCATGATGTATAGAAGTAGCTTAACTCATGTGATGAGCTCCATGCCTCTTCATGCTTGGAAAGAGGCTGAAGGGTCCTATGATGACTGGAAAATGCCTCAATGTGATGAGGTGACTATTGTATTAATACCTGTTTTAGCATAGCTAAAACAGTATTCAAGACTTCTGCCATGTTGTCCTCTCCAAACACCCCAAGCAGTTGTGATCAGGATCCAGGATTTCCCTGCAATGTCAAGCAGGGTTATAAATAGTTCGCCTTCCTACATGGCGGCACAGTAGACCGCATACACACCCTTTCCCACCTTTCCGCCAGCAATGAAACCTTTGTGGCTCTTTGTTCAAATATTGGCTTTTGCCAGGCATATCTACTCCAAAGCGCAAAAGACCGTGTGGGACGTATCTTTATAGTTTATATGGAATCCGGCCCTCTTATCAAACACAGTCGCCAGCTGGTTAGGTGATGTCTGGGAAGAAAAGTGCACAGTATCAAACAATAGTTCTGCTCAAAACTTTACTGGGGGGAATTGAAAGTTGAATATAGTCTAGCTAAGCATTCTGCCAAATCAACGAGAAACAAATGGGTGCCTGAATATTTAATGAGGAACTCATACTTTTGGGAGAGGGGAACAGTACCCCGGCTGTTAGGAATTGTGGGAGTTGTGGTCCAAAATACTTGGAGGGAAGGCCCACGTTGGCCCATGCCCGGATCGGGGTATAGGGTGGCAACCTGTGCTGGACGGGGTTACACTCCCCCTGAAACCACAGGTCCGCTGTTTGGGAGTCCTCCTGGACTCATCACTCATGCTTGAGGCTCAGGCGTCGGCGGTGTCCGGGAGGGCTTTTGCACAATTGAGACTCGTGCACCAGCTGCCCTTGAAAACGGCTTGGAAATTCCAACTGGTCCAACAGGCAGCAGCCAGGATGCTAACTGGGGCCCCTTACAGAGAGAGGTCAACCCTCCTGTTCAAGGAGCTCCACTGGCTGCCGTTTATTTTCCGAGCCCAATTTAAGGTGCAGGTGCTTACCTACAAAGCCCTGAACGGTTTGGGACCAGCCTACCTGCGTGACCGCATCTCCGTCTACGAACCCACGCGTTCACTTCGGTCATCCGAAGAGGCCCTGCTCGTGATCCCGCCTGCGTCGCAAGCGCACTTGGTGGGGACTCGAGACAGGGCCTTTTCTGTGGTGGCCCCCCGACTCTGGAACGCCCTCCCAAAGATCTTAGACAGGCCCCTACACTGGCAGTCTTCAGAAAGAACTTGAAGACCTGGCTGTTCCGATGTGCCTTCTCAGATTAGGAACCTCCAATACCAAGTCCTAGAAGCACTTTAGTAGAACTAAGATACCGCACACCGCACATTGCACTTACTTATAATCCTACATACCTCCTGCCACATCAGCACTTTTAATCTTGTACCCATTACTCTGGCCCGGCCCAGTTTTATAGTGTCTTGATGTATTGTTTATTGTTGTTGTTTATTTTGCTTAACTGTTTTTAATTTGCTTTGGTATTGTATTTGTTGTATTGTGTTTTGAGGCCTCGGCCTATGTAAGCCGCATCGAGTCCTTCGGGAGATGCTAGCGGGGTACAAATAAAGTAATAATAATAATAATAATAATAATAATCATCATCATCATCATCATCATCTAACAGCATTGACGTATGGTTGTGTCCCCAGTTTGGCCGTGGCCGCCATCCCAGAGGGCCTTCCCATCGTGGTCACTGTGACCTTAGTGCTGGGTGTCTTGCGAATGGCCAAGAAGCGCGTCATTGTGAAGAAGCTGCCCATCGTGGAAACCCTCGGTAAGGGAAAAGTATGTCAGTGGAGAGGGACCAGGGTGCAATGGAGAGAGGACCTTCTCAACCTAGATCTGGGTGTCCAAACCTTTTAAGCCAAGGACCAGTTCATGGTCTTTCAGGCTGTTGGGGACCCAGACTAGAGTTGAAAAAAAAAAAAACAAGAATGCATTCCCATGCAAAAAAAAAAAAACACCATGAAAGAACAATCTTATCCTATCCAATTTGTTGTTGATCCCCTCCTTTGGGCTTCATGCAAATCTACCTTTTAGCAAGCTATATGATCCTGTGCTTTTCTTTCCATTTCTGGCTCAATAGCTTAACCATTGATTTGCCCCATTGGTCTGCCCTAGAGTAGCTTATGGTCTCTTGGTCGCCAGTTTGTTAGTTGACAAGTGTATCAGTTGCCTTTTATTCATGTTCCATGCCCTGCCCATCTTCTTTCTTTTGGCCTCATAGATTTCATTGACCATGTCATGTACCCAGGTTCTTTGATGCAGCTCTTTATTGCGGACTTTATATATCTTATTGTCACGCTGCACATCTTTCTTTCTTTCCATCGTTCCCTGAGTCACCACCAGTTTTGCCTCTTCCAATTTTGATGCTTCCTGTGTTTCAGAGGGATTGTGCGGTAAGACTATAGTGTTGAAAATATCTGCTCCTTCCTTCATTGGCAGCCGATCATAAAAGAACAATCTATATATATAAAAATGCTCTGTGCATAATGAGTTCCTTAAAAACAAAAGAACCAATGAAAGAAATCACACCAAATTTGGCAACAAAACGTCTCACAACACAAGGAGTGACCATCACTCAAAAAAGTATGATTTTTTCATTTGGGAGTTGTAGTTGCTGGGATTTATAGTTCACCTATAATCAAAGAGCATTCTGGACTCCACCAACGATGGAATTGAGCCAAACTTGGCACACAGTTCTCCCCTGACTAACAGAAAACACTGGAAGGCTTTGGTGGGCAGTGTTCTTTGGTTTTGGAGTTGTAGTTTAACTACATCCAGAGATCACTGTGGACTCAAACAATGATGGATCTGGACCAAACTCTACACGAATACTCAATATGCCCAAATGTGAACACTGGTGGAGTTTGGGGAAAATAGAATCTTGACATTTGGGAGTTGTAGTTGCTGGGATTTATAGTTCATATACAATCAAAGAGCATTCTGAACCGCACCAAGGATGGAATTGAACCAAACCTGGCACACAGTTCTCCCATGACCAACAGAAAATACTGGGAGGGTTTGGTGGGCAGTGTCTTTTGGTGTTGGAGTTGTAGTTCACCTACATCCAGGTAGAGCACTGTGGACTCAAACAATGATGGATCTGGTCCAAACTCTACACGAATACTCAATATGCCCAAATGTGAACACTGGTGGAGTTTGGAGAAAATAGAATCTTGACATTTAGGAGTTGTACTTGCCAGGATTTATAGTTCACCCACAATCACAGAGCATTCTGAACCCCACCAATGATAGAATTAAGCTACACCTCCCACACAGAACCCCCATGTGGGCCACAGCAACGCGTGGTGGGGGACAGCTAGTACAGTATATGAAATGAAAAAGATTTTAGCCAACATAAACATTTCAGTCTTTCAATAAGACGCGTGGACCTGCTTTTGGCTGATGAGAGAGTCAAGTTAGTTAGGACTGCTGTGCAGCTGGCTGAGTGTCAGCTGCATTAAGATCACTTCTGACCGAAAGATCATGAGTTTGAAGCCAGCCCGGGTCGGAGTGAGCTTCCGACCAATTATGTAGCTTGTTGTCGACCCTTGCAACCCAAAAGACAGTTGCATCTGTCAAGTAGGAAATTTAGGTACCACTTATGTGTGGGGAGGCTAATTTAACTAATTTACGAGGCCATAAAAAAGACTCCAGCAAAGCACTCCAGCAAAAGCATGCGGGGAATGCGGAAGTACTTCATTAGTGTCGCAGATGGATGATGAAAGCGACAGCTCCCCTAGCGGCCAGAAAAGTGGAATATTAAATAGCCTCTGACTGTCTGTCTATGGCATTGAATGTTTGCCATATAAGTGAACATTGTAATCCACCCTGAGTCCCCTGCGGGATGTCGGTCCAGTAAATGAAAATACATCAGATATTTACATTACAATTAATATCAGTAGCAAAATGACAGTTACGAAGTAGCAATGAAAATGACTTTATGGTTGGGGGTCACCACAACATGAGGAACTCTATTAAGGGGTCGTGGCAATAGGAAGGTTGAGAACCACTGACCTAGATGTCCTAACTTGGAAACAGTGGAATTGGCTTCTTTGTGCCACAAAAGAAGCTCTCAACCCTTCCAAACTCCTTTGATGCCTTCCAAAGTTTACGATGGCAAGTTTCTTCTGAATCCATCTGACCAAGGGAATGTCACTATTGGCTTGTTCTCTGCTTTCTTCTCAGGTTGTTGCAACGTTATCTGTTCCGACAAGACAGGCACGTTGACAGCCAACGAAATGACCGTCACTCAACTTGTTACATCAGATGGGTTCAAAGCGGAGGTACGTTCCAAGCATTCAAGCTTTGCATCTGCTGCCGATGTTATTATCATCATTGAGTGCCTTTAAGCCATTTGCAGCTTAATGATGACACTATGGTGAGCCTCTCGTGATTGTTCTTGGCAGGATTGCCATTGCCTTATTTTGAGTCAAACCCTGGTCTTTGAGAATTTATTTATTTATTTATTTATTTTGCTTGTATACCGCAATTTCTCAGCCTTGTAGGCGACTCAACGCGGTTTACAACAAGAGCAAAAGTCAATCCAACAGCATACAAAATTTAAAAACCATTAACAGCATAATATACAAAATGACACATTGATAACAACACATTAACGTCTCGTAACTAGAATCGTGATCCAATTCGTCTTCCATAATTCCGTTTCCTATATTCACCCTGTACATTGCATTGTTTAACCGAACGCCTGTTCGAACAGCCAGGTTTTTAGTTTTCTTCGAAACACCATTAACGAAGGGGCTGATCTAATGTCCATGGGAAGGGCGTTCCACAGCCGAGGGGCCACCACAGAAAAGGCCCTGTCCCTCGTCCCCGCCAGCCGTGCCTGTGATGCAGGCGGGATCAAGAGCAGGGCCTCCCCAGAAGATCTTAGAATCGACTCACTGTGCTGGTTTAAGCATTGGACTCTATTACATAGCTAAGCCTACATAAAGTTACATAATGTAGACCTCAAAAGAGTCAATTGGCTTTGCAATGGGCTCGTTTACCTCAGTATTTCTCAACCTTCCAAATGCTGCAACCCCTTAATACAGTTCCTGGTGTTGTGGCAACCCTCAACCATGACATTATTTTCGTTGCTACTTCATAACTGCAATGTTGCTACTGACATGAATTTATTTATTTATTTATTTATTTATTTATTTGGGGTGCTTCTACCCCGCCCTTCTCAACCCCCTAGGGGGGACTCAGGGCGGCTTACAATAAGGCACAATTCGATGCCTAACAATTACAACATACAATACAATATAGGTAAAGGTAAAGGTAGTCCTCTGACATTAAGTCCAGTCATGTCTGACTCTGGGGTGTGGTGCTCATGTCCATTTCTAAGCCGAAGAGCCAGCGTTGTCCGTAGACACCTCCAAGGTCATGTGGCCGGCATGACTGCATGGAGCGCCGTTACCTTCCCGCTGGAGCAGTACCTATTGATCTACTCACATTTGCATGTTTTCGAACTGCTAGGTTGGCAGAAGCTAGGGCTGACAGCGGAAGCTCACGCCGCTCCCCGGAATCGAACCTGTGACCTTTCGATCAACAAGCTCAGCAGCTCAGTGCTTTAACCCACTGCGCCACCGGGGGCTCCCCACAATACAATACACAATACACAAATTTACCATATAAAAATCACAGTTATAACTAATTAAAACAATCAACAGTGTACCAGCAGCAATAAAAACATCTTGTGGTCAATGTTCACCAAATCCAAGTCCGTAAACCATTTAGCATCGTCATTGTCCTTTCCTACTCTGGTCATTATTGGTTGTCTTAGTCCATCTGCCAGCTTACCCAAAGGCCTGGTCCCACATCCAGGTCTTTAGCTTCATTCTGAAGGAGAGGAGGGATGTTGATGTCCTAATTTTCCCGGGAAGCGCATTCCACAGGCGAGGGGCCACCACCGAGAAGGCCCTGTCCCTCGTCCCCACCAGTCCCACTTGTGATAAAGGTGGGGCTGAGAGCAGGGCCCCCTCAGCAGATCTTAAACTCCGAGGTGGGACGTAGAAGGAGATACGTTTGGACAGGTATGCTGGGCCGGAGCCGTAAAGGGTTTTGTAGGTCAAAACCAGCACTTTGAATTGTGCTTGGAACTGGATCGGCAGCTAGTGGAGCTGACATAGCAGGGGGGTGGCATGCTCCCTGTATGATGCTCCAGTGAGTAGTCTAGCCGCCGCCCGTTGGACTAATTGAAGTTTCCGAACAGTCTTCAAAGGCAACCCCACGTAGAGCGCGTTGCAGTTATCTATTCGGGATGTAACAAGAGCGTGGACCACCATGGCCAGATCTGACTTCCCAATTGTCATGTAAATATCAGATATGCAGGATGTATTCTCATTCACTGAACCAAATTTGGTACAGATACTCAATACACCCAAATTTGAATTCTGGTGGGGTTGAGAGGTATTGATCTTGCCATTTGGGAGTTGTAGTGGTATTTATCGTTCACTTACAATCAAAGAACATTCTGAATCCCGCCAACAATGGAATTGAACCAAACTTGACACACAGAACTCCCACAACCAACAGAAAATACTGGAAGGGTTTAGTGGGCAGTGACCTTGACTTTTGGAGTTGTAGCTTGCCTACATCCAGAGATCACTGTGGACTCAAACAAAGATGGACCTGAACCAAACTTGGCACAAATACCCAATATGCCCAAATGTGAACACTGGTGGAGTTTGGAGAAAATAGATCTTGAGATTTGGGAGTTGTAATTGCTGGGATTTATAGTTCACCTATAATCAAGTAGCATTCTGAATCCCACCAATGATAGAATTGGGCCAAACTTCCCACACAGAACCCCCATTACCAACAGAAAACACTGGAAGGATTTGGGAGGAGTTGACAGTGATTTAGGGGAGATATAGTTCACCTACATCCGGAGAGCACTGTGAACCCAAACAACGATGGATCTGGACTAAATTAGGCACAATTTTGGTGGGTGGATTCGCCGTCTGTTTCCCAAAAGGAAAAGGAAGACAGGCAGAGAAATCTTCAGCCTTCTCTATCAAAGGGGCTCCTAAGACATTCTGGTGGTCTTTGACAACCCCTCTAAAAACTCCCTTGCAACCTTTCCAGGGTCCCGACCCTCTGATTTATCAGCTTTGTCTTCATTTGTGTTCTTCCAGGTGAGTGGAGTTGGGTACAATGGAGATGGGAAGGTGTGCCTCTTGCCATCCAGACACATCGTTAAAGAATTCTCAAACATCTCTGTCGGAAAGCTGGTGGAGGTATGGAACAGAATTTACAACTCTTTCAATTTCACAGCCTACCAGTTGTTGTTACCACTCATGATCTGGATGCTGTCCAAGGATCTAGGTATCACTGGATAACATGGTGCATTCCAAGCAGAACTGTGTTACTACTATTGTTTTGTTTTAGTGTTTCTGTGGTGATTTCATGCAGACATTTTGCCAGTCCTTTTGGAATTGCTCCCAGAACAACCTATCGCTATTATGCACATTGTTTGCTTTCCCAATCGAGGCTGGACCCCAATTTGTAGGTCGCAATGCTTCCCATCTTTCCATAAGCTTGGCTAATGTGACTATTATTGAAAGAGTTTCTTCCATAATGACGGTGCACCAGTATGTAAGAGGTGGAATATTTTTGGAGAATGCTGGAAGAATGTTTTAATGTAGTTCTCTTCTGCACAGTTTTAGCTGGATACAAATGTAATTCAATGCAATGGGAACCTAGGATTTGCAATTTGGCGAAGCCCTAGCAATCTTGGTTGTAAAACTACAATCCCCATAGTATTGAATCACTGCAGTTAAAATGGTGCCAAACTGCCTCCATTCTACAGTGTAGATGCACCTGCAGTTAGATTTGTGTTAAGCATTGTTGCATTGAGCATCACACATCAAACCCATAGTGATATCCCTGCATGATAGGACTCAAGGTTTATGTGCATACATCTAATTCATCCATGTGTCACCTCATTTCCATGTATAAATTGATCTTTTTCAGGCTGGCTGTGTTGCCAATAATGCCGAGATCAGGAAGACAACTGTGATGGGACAGCCAACCGAAGGGGCCCTGATTGCCTTGGCAATGAAGGTAGTATGATTATTGATACCTCCATCACACACTAGCCAACTATCCATTCAGGAGTCCGCAGTTGATTTGCCATCACATTGGAGAGAGGTGTTCCCACCTGCTGTCCCACCCCTGTTTTCTTTGCAAACAGATACACCTCCTCCCCTGGAACATGATTTCTGTTCCTAGGTTATCAATGTCGTTTCCTAATTGGTTCTATCTTAAACACATGAGGAAAGTTTATGAAACAAATGATTGAATATCTTGTAGCATCTCCACCAATTTAACATAGTTTGTGGGCACAAAAACGAAGTTTCTGGAGCACAACAACTTTCAAAGAAAGACCACACAGTCAAACAGGAAATAACACGTGTAAACCAGGAAACTATTTCTTTATTATTGTTATTATTCCTTGCCACCCTATATGAGAGCCACGCGTGACTTAGGACCTTTTACTCTAGCACTTAAGACCTGGCTTTTTACTAGAGCATTCGATCTCTATCGAATGCTCTAGTAAATGGAGAGGAGAGGAGAGGAGAGGAGAGGAGGCAACACGTGGCACACACATCACACAGAAGGAATGAAGGAAAGGAAGGAAGGGAGGGGAGGAGAGGAGAGGAGAGGAGGAGGAGGCAACATATGGCACACACAACACACAAAAGGAAGGAAGGAAGGAAGGAAGGAAGGAAGGAAGGAAGGAAGGAAGGAAGGAAGGAAGGAAGGAAGGAAGGAAGGGGAGGGGAGGGGAGGGGAGGAGGAGGAGGCAACACATGGCACACACAACACACAAAAGGAAGGAAGTCAGGAAAGAAGGAAAGAAGGAGAAGGTAGCACATGGCACACACAAAACAAGGAAGGAAGGAAGGAAGGAAGGAAGGAAGGAAGGAAGGAAGGAGGAAGGAAGGGGAGAGGAGAGGAGAGGAGAGGAGAGGAGAGGAGAGGAGAGGAGAGGAGAGGAGAGGAGAGGAGAGGAGAGGAGAGGAGAGGAGAGGAGGCAACATGTGGCACACACAACAGAAGGAACGAAGGGAAGGGAAGGGAAGGGAAGGGAAGGGAAGGGAAGGGAAGGGAAGGGAAGGGAAGGGAAGGGAAGGGAAGGGAAGGGAAGGGAAGGGAAGGGAAGGGAAGGGAAGGGAAGGGAAGGGAAGGGAAGGGAAGGGAAGGGAAGGGAAGGGAAGGGAAGGGAAGGAAGGGAAGGGAAGGGAAGGGAAGGGAAGGGAAGGGAAGGGAAGGGAAGGGAAGGGAAGGGAAGGGAAGGGAAGGAAGGGAAGGGAAGGGAAGGGAAGGGAAGGGAAGGGAAGGGAAGGGAAGGGAAGGGAAGGGAAGGGAAGGGAAGGGAAGGGAAGGGAAGGGAAGGGAAGGGAAGGGAAGGGAAGGGAAGGGAAGGGAAGGGAAGGGAAGGGAAGGGAAGGGAAGGGAAGGGAAGGGAAGGGAAGGGAAGGGAAGGGAAGGGAAGA